>NW_026623484.1:0-5177 GCF_030028575.1 Malurus melanocephalus | reverse complement strand
GTCTGACTCCATCTGCTTCTAGGGTTCAGGATTGTTTAAACATCCTGGTTTTGTAAAAAAAAAAAAATAAAGATACGAGCCGGAAAAAATGTTTTGTTGCTTATGAAGGCTATTTGCCTGCTTTTTGAGCAATGCCATGTAATCTCTTGTGAGCAGGGCACGGGGAAGGAAAAGGCTACAATAATCACTGCAAATGCTGCATCCTCAGGCACACAGCCTACTGATAAGACGTTCCACAAATTAACTGTGGAAATCCTTCCTTCTGGGAGGCAGCGAGTCAGAAAAGCACTGCTTGGGTAACAGGAGCCGAGCACTGAAGGTAGGTCCTGCCTATACTTCCACCGTGGCATTTCACCCCGTTTTCATGCCTCAGATACTCACTCTGGCAATTCCCTGCTCACCAGAACAGCGTAGTTCAGCTCCCAGCCCAAAGCACTTTATTTATCCATCTCTGAGCCTCTCTGAGGGTCTATGAAGCATTGCTTCATAGCACTTTTCCTGGGATATGTTGTGCTCTTCCAGATCAGAATTACCATTTTTTTTGTCCAATTCTTTAATCAAGTCATTAGGAAGGAATTTTAGCAAGACAAAGGGAGAGCAAACAAAAYGTCTCCATTATGAAATGAGAGCAGACCTCACCCTGCCAAGTTTCCAGCACAGTGGGGCTCTGCCCTTGCTTTGGAGGAAGCTGGGAGGGTTGCAGCGATACGTGGAACTCTCTGGGGTGATATTGCTTTAATCACTTCAGTGAGTAAGAAAATCAGCTTCAGTAAATTGTCATGTAACAAAATTGTGAATAAAAACCAGCGAAGCAAAACCTGCTGCATGGGGCTACTCCGTTACTTTCTCTTAAGTCCTTTCAAATTCAATGCCAGGAGGGTGAGCTGAGTTTGGATATAATTACACAATTCAGCCATAACAACAAAAAAAGAAAGAAAGATAAAAGAGTCATTGGGCAGGATTGAAGGGTCGCATCCATCCCATGGGAKAGAGCTCTTCAGCTGTGACCTGATGTCTCTTGCCAGCTGGGGAAAGGCCAAGCAATTTCTGGTCTTCCAGATAATTTTTTTTCATAAGGCCTCAGTTCCACTAGGTCTTTTTAGTAGGACATGCCAAGCAACTGCTTATCAGAGTGATGGGATTTCCTAATTGCTTCTGCTCCAACAGACAGGCTGTGCATGAGCCTTCTCTCTCAGCAAAGCGAGAGGATCTGCTAATTATAGCCTGGGTGTTAATGTAACCTTTGGCACAAGGCAGGAGTGCTTTAATTAGGATGCTCTCAGCCCCTCAGTGTTTGTGCTCTCGGCACAAATTGCTGGTGKGACTCTGCTGCTGTCTGGAGCAAAGCTGTCCTGAGCAAGGGGGACATCARCTGGAGTGGCAAAAAGTGAGGGACAGGTGAGAATCCTGCTCAGTGGCTGCCATTGGGAGATTGTCTGGATTGTGCTCCAATTCCTCATCCGTGCTGTCWTTTAGAGAGCTCCTAATGACTGCTCAGACAGGATGTTTTTGCTGTCCACGCGTTGCAATTGACCTGAAGAAAGGTCAATTGATGTGCTACTGAAATCAGCAGGAGGTGATTAAACATGCAGAAATTGTGTTGGATGGTATTGGGTGGGAGAAACCAATGTCATTCCACTGACAACTTCAATAAAAACCTGACAATTTCCAGCTGAAATCATCCAAATGCTCTTGGAGTGCACTGGAGTTACACCACTGCCTTCGGTGGGATTCTAATCACAGCACAGAACAGGATAAAGCACAAAATTAGCATGTTAGGCTGCAAAAATGGAAAAAAAAATTACTCAAATGTATTTTGTTTCACTTAGGCAGATGTGATTCCTCACTACCGCTGCCCTTCCCTCCATTTGTTCTCACACCTTTCATTATCAGAATGCTAATATAATAAAATTAACTTGCTTTGTTGTAGTAGAAAAATTACATCTGAATGCTTGGAAGAATAATCCCTACCTCAGGAGAGATTAAAATAAAACAAGAACTAAACCCCAGAAAAATAAGAAAAAATACTTGCCTTAAGCATACAAAAAAAATATTGAGAGAAGAATTTTATGCATTACCTTAATAGTTGCAACTGGCAATTTCAGAACAGTGTCAGAAATAACAAAATGATGTTTTGCTTTTTGTTTGCAAGGCTGGATGTGAAGGGAAAGGGGAAATAACACTATGAAATGCTTTAATCTTCTTGATGTAGATGAATATGCCCAAAGTACTTGGAATGATGAATATAACCAAGAGATGGCAGCAGTTCATGCACTATTCATTTACTTAACTTAGTTTGCGACATTATTTTCTTCTTATAAGGTACAAGGAAATTAAACTGTGTTTAGCTTATCATGCAAATTGTTTCCTTTGCTATTGAAGGGAAAGGAGAGACAGAGACAGAGGGCAGAGGGTGGATAAGTCTGATGAAGGGATGTGGAAATTTGTTTTGGCCACACACTTGAGGTCTGTTTTTGGACAGGAACGGTGAGAGTTTGCTGTGTAAAAGAGCTAAAACCCAACTCCAGTCAGAAATCCCTTAAGGGTGTACAGATAGGGTATCAAGGGGTTGTACTCTTTCCTGTGATCTGCTGTGGTTCTAGGACCATAAATCCACATCCCCTTTTCACAGGTAAAGATAACTGCTACCATCTGGAGAACTTACATTTTCTCAACAATGCTCCAGTGAGTGCCTCCAGCTTCTCCAAAGAGGAGAACTGCTCAGAGTTCAGCAGTGGTGTGCTGAAGAGAGAACCACAAGATCCATGTTTGCCTACAAAAGTGCATTAAAATAAACCTCCCTGTACACTGAATCCTTAGTTTTGTCTCAATTATTGACACTCAAAGGCACCTCTTTCTTCGGGACTACATCTTGTTGGGGCTAAACACCTTCCAGTGGCTTCCACCTTTTTTTTTTTTTTGTCTGTGAAAATGGGACACCCATAAAATCGTACAGCTTTTTTGGACAGGCAATAAACTTAAAAAAATCTAAACTGACCTCATTTGTGAGGGTAGATTACATCAAAGAGAATGTGGAGTGGATGAGGCATTGCTAAAACTGTCAAAGGAAAAATCTGCACTTAATCACATAAAGACCTGAGCAGAGCGACAAAGGCACACTCCAGCTCCCTGATTAATTCAAGGAGGAAACTTTTGCATTAAGATACTGAGTTAAAACATCTTGAGGGATTCAGTGCATGTTTGGCGACTTGGGAAAAGGTTATTACATCAGTAAAATTAGATCACACTCAGTATTTCAAACAAATACAGGTAATCATAGACTTGCTTATGTGTCAGCTAGATACCTAGATAAATATTCAGAAAACCATGAGCTATCATTGGCTTAAATGCCTTAAAATTGTGATCAGGCAGCTCTGCCATCACTGTCTTTCACAGTGATAACAGGTTATGCTCTGTTCCCTTCACTGCACCAGAGTGACAGGGATCGACATGACAAAATCCAGAATGCAGATATTCCATCTAAAATGGCTTTAGCTGTGGTTTTACCCCAGTCTTTGGAATGAATGGATGAATATTAAACATTGCCCAGTTAAAATGACGCTGTTAAATTGTTTCAAGGACTCCAATCACATGATCTCATAGAGTGACATAGCATGACATCAAACACTCATCTCTTCATGAGTCCAGCTAAAAAAGCAGTCAGACATGGGGACTGGAATTATACTATATTTSTATAGAGTAAATTTATCAAACAAATTCCAATGCCATTTAAACTTAAAAAAAAAATAAAAATATGAACATGTCAAGATTTATATAATGAATTAAAGTGCATTTAAAAATGGTGCCAAATCAGCACTTCAAAATTAGTTTAATGAGCAAGGCTCTTCAAAATTGTTTGAAAAGCTTTTGTGTTATCATCATGAATTTACTTCTTAAGCAATGTGGTGCCCTTAGATGCTGGTTTACAGGCAATTGCTATTGTCAAGCTAGTTATTTTCAAAATTATTGTGAGCCATGAATTCTCATAATTTATTTTGAGTTAAACTCCAGAAGTACTGGACATGAGCAAAGCATTCCTGGGAAGACCTCAAATAAAATTTATGAGAAAAATGCAAAGTATGGCTGTAACAGTTGGTTGAAAATGCAGGGGAGGGAAAAAAAAAGAAAAGGTAGGATGGGAGAGCCGCAATTTTTGCAGAGGTCTTTTCATGTAGTCAAATCTGTCTTAGTGCCAGCAGTGTAGGAAGTCAGTGGGTGTCTGATTACCATCTCCTGAAGACAGAAAAATTGCCATTGTAACAACTTTTTAAAAATCAGATGGATTTTAAAATTATAATTGAGTGTATATATAGCAGCATTCTTTGCCTTTTTTTTTCCCATTTCCTTCCACCTTGCTTTCTCATTCAAAAGTTTCCCTTCTCATATCATTGACAGCTTGGAACAGGAATAATGTATTTTGTCTTCAGCTTAAGTTCAGTCTGTGCTTCTGAACTACTTGGCAGGGGGTGAGGGGAATCCCTTTGTAATAGCTTCTAAATAAATTCAGTATCAATTTAAACTATTAGAGGAAGTTAAATAAAAATAATTAGGATATTAAAATACTTTGAGCATTTCCAATCACTGGTTTATTGCAAACCTGGATCTTTTCCAAGGAACAATAATAGAATGAATACATTAGAATGTTTCCTTCCACTTAATGTGAGACCATTTGCTCATGGAAAGATGATTGATAACGTGCATTAAACACCTAACCAGACTGATTTGCAGACAAGCTTGAGGAGGGGCTGGAAGGAAAGGAGAATAAATGTCACATTAACAAAACATTACACAGATGCACATTCACACACCCTGAGTGTATTAACCAAATAAAAAAGAAAACAACATAAAAGCTTTCATAGCACTTCTTCTCATTAGAAAAATGTACTAACCCTGTGCAATGTAACTGCTAAATACACCCTGGCATGGCGAGAGAGAGATATTTGAAGATTGTGATTGCTCTGAACCAGCTCTGAAAAAAGCAGGAGCAGGGTACGGGGGGGAGATAAATGAAAGCTGATTGCAGTGCAGACTAAGTTATTGGCTCTGCCTTTTTTTTCTGATTCCTCTGCCATCCTTCTTCACACCGTGAAGGATGATGTCTTCCAAACTCTGTAGCCTGCTGGGACCAGAGAGCATCAATAAACTGGCACTGTGCAAGTATCCGTCTGTGACAGCTC
>NW_026623483.1:1080165-1117576 GCF_030028575.1 Malurus melanocephalus | reverse complement strand
CATCAAAAAGCAACAATTGCACCTCACCACTGACCCCTTGGACCCTGACAGAGGAGTCACTAAAACGTGCAGCTCTTGAGAGGACAGCTGCTAAGGATTTTGCAGCAAGCAAATCCTGTTTTAATTCTATCATGATTTTCCTGCTCTTTGGGATAAAGGAGACAGACAGAGGGATCAAGGAGAGAGTACCTGGAAAGTGTCTGCTCTAGCAGGACTAAGCCCTGCTGCTTTTCCAGCCCATAGTGCTGGGGCTGAATGCCAATGGCTCCGTGTCAAATCCTCCTTGTAGGCACCTGGTGGAAGCTCCACGAGCAGCTGCTCCAGGAGGATGGGCTGGAAGACCATCAGGGATTGGGACTGGGGCCAAGCCTTAACATCCCAGTGCTGCCTTTGATCTGTTTAGACAGAGCTTTCTAGACAGCAGATGATGCTGGAGCAGACCTCTCCTTGCCTGTGCACAGAGTGACCCAGTCCCAGAATTTATGCACACATCCTGCAGGGATTCAGTTCAGGGGGAGACACCCAGGGTTCAGCATCCAGGAAAAAAAACAAAACAAAAAAAAACAAAAAACCAAATCTAACCCTCGTTGTGAGAGTGAGGGATGGAGCTGCTCAGGAAGGAAATGTGGAAACACTGCAGACACAAGTTCCTGGAGGAAGAAAGGTGCCTGGAGGGGCAGAGCTGAGCTCAGTGAGCACAGACAGCTTCTCCTGAGCAAAGAGAGGGCAAGTGCAGGGAGAAGGCTCAGACCAAGCCCTGTGTGAGCAGTGCAGGTCAGACCCTGCACTGGAACCCTTCAGCTGCTGCACAGAACCAGGCTCAGGCTCTGCCATGCTGAACAGTGCTGTGCAAGGAAGCTGCAGCTCAGTTGGATAAAGCAGTTTGTGCATGGCCAAAAGCACACACAAACAAACACTCACTCACTGGCTGCAGAACCTCCTAACCCAGCAGGGATACAGCCCCAGCTGCAGAACAGGCAGGGACCAACACGTGTTGGTTCAGCTCACATATAAATATGGGTTTTAATGTGATCTGTGGCACTTAAAGGGGAGACACCACTACCAAAGATCTGATGGTGCCTGAGCTGCAACACAGCACTGCTCTGGAGCCTCAGATTCCCAGATTGCCTCAGAAAAGCAACAACAGCAACATCTCAGCATCCCCAGTGTGAGACAGCCAGGGAATTTGCTGCCTGCAGCTGCCATCACAATTATTTTGGATTTTGGTGGAACAGGCCACGAGGAGAAGTGAAGCAGCAGGATTGGATGCAGGTTGCTCTCTCGCTGCTCTCACCTCCCAGGKCTGTTTTCCCTGCTCCAGCTCTGCTCTCAGCAGGCAGTAGCAGCATCCAGCTCAGCTGGGCTSCAGTCATTAGTGACAGGTTGATTAATGAGCTTCACTGATGGTACCTCAGGAGATACTGCAGAGTGTGGCAGCAGTTCCTCTGCACAAAGCCAGCACTGGAAATAAATGCTCAACTCTCCCCATGCCARCACTGGAACTGCACTGCCCAAATCAGCACACAGGCACTGGCAAACATCTCTGTGACCTGGCTGAAAACAGGCTCTTTATGAATCTGAAAATTATCTGGGCAAATATAGATGAAGGTGGCTGCGAGAAGGTTCCTTATGCAATTCCTGTAGTTATAATCAGTCAGTAACAGCAGAGCCAGCTCCAAGGCAAGCACAAGCTCTGGCTGCTGCAGAGAATGAGGCTTTCAAACACATCAGTAGCTTTAACAACTTCTGAATGACCCCATGAGTTATTAGGCTAATCCATGCTCTCTCCTAAACTGGTAAGAAAAAGGAATGCAGCCCAGCAAGGAAGGCTTGAAAGTTTGTTGGAGGGAAAACACATTAGAGTTTGCTGCAGGTAAGGGATTATCAGTCTTTCTGGGAGGCCTTGTGGGATTTCCAGACAATTTTTCCTGTAGCAGCAAGAAATGATCCAGTTTCAGTAGGAAAGGCTACGGGGAAGATTGATCCTGCATGTGTTTAGTCTTCAAAGGTTCAGCACTTTCAGCCTCTTGGCTGGGCTCCCCTGCTCGTGTTGTTTATCTTCAGTGATTGTTTGGAGATGCATCCAAAACAAAAAAAAATCAGAAACAGAGAGGGTGAGTCCAGCCCAGACGTCTGAGAAAGGCTTCTTGTCCTCCCTGAGCAAGCTGTAAATTTACTTTTTCTTCAGTATTACATTGGGGAAGAACTCAYTTGTGACAGGACTCTGGTTTAGGGATTGGCTTCTGGGGACTGCAGGGCTCAGCAGATGAGCCAGGGAATCCTTGCCTCCAAGAAACACTGWTTTTTTTCCTTCCTTTCTATTTCCCCTCCCTGTTTCTTTCTGCTCTCACCCTCTGTTAGTGATTTCCAGARAAGCAGCAATCAAATCAAGGACAGCATGTAGTGTCCTTGATAAATGACAGAGCAGCCTCAGCAGACRGGGCTAGGAAGATGAAATTTAATCCAACACTGTCTCAAATTATTGAATAAACGAGGCAGCCTGGGAAACAAGCACTGCGGATGGGCTTAGCTCATAAAGAACTTCTTTTTCCTTAGTGCCCAGGAGTCAAAACTCTCACAGCTGCTTTGAAAATCCTGGCTGCTCTCTGAAATGTTCTGGACTCACCCACGGTACGTGCCAGCCCCCAGAAGTGGTTGCTGACATCATATAAAATTAAAAATATAAACCATGTTCCCAGCAGCATTGAAAGACCATTAGTTAGGCATCAGCTCATTTCTCTGAGATATTAATAGTTGTATTTTTTTGGAAAGCTCCAGATTCAGAAATTCATACAGGAGACACTTTTTTTTTNTGTTTTGAAATAGTGTTGGTAGACAGGCTAATTTGGAGTTATGGGGGGTTTTAATGTGGCAGTGAACAAGGATCCCCGTGCCACATCTCTGTTGGGATCCATTTGACACTTGAACACCAGTTAATATTCCAGATATGGKGCTCAGCCTCTCTCTGCAGGGGGATCTGTCCCTATTTCTGGGTCCACAGCCCCATCTCTGGATCCACAGTCCCATTCTTGGACCCAAGTCCTATCCCTGACCCACAGTCTCATCCCAAAATGCACAGCCCCATCCTTGGACCCACAGCCCTATTCCCATACCCACAGCCCCATCCCTGAACCCACAGCCTCATCCCTGAACCCACAGCCCTATTCCCATATACACAGCCTCATCCCTGAACCCACAGCCCTATTCCCATATCTACAGCCTCATCCCTGAACCCACAGCCCTATTCCCATATCCACAGCCCCATCCCTGAACCCACAGCCTCATCCCTGAACCCACAGCCCTGTTCCCATATCCACAGCCCCATCCCTGGACCTACAGCCCCATCCCAGATCTGGCTCCATGGGGCTCCCACATCCCACATCCCACACCTACAGCTCATTTCCACATGGAAAAGCTTCTCCCTGGGCCTCCCTCTGCATTTCCCTGCCTGAGCTGACAGTTTCACTCTTCCTCTCATCATCCCTGGGTTAAGAGGGAGCTCTCCTGCATCCCAGCAGTGAGAAAGTATCCCAAGAGGAAAAAAGAAGATTTTATTTTCTCCCACTGCTTCCCACCCAGGTAGCTCAGCTGCAGCCTAGGGCTGTAACACAGGGTGAGGACACAAAGCAAAGAAAAACCTACAAAACAAAACAGAAAAGAAAGAAAAAAAAACCCAAAAACGCAAAACCATAAGAAATTAGGAAACAAAACACTGAAAACAACACAAAAAAATTACAAAGAGCAACTYGAATTTGTTGATCTTTCCTAAGGTTCATTGACTTCAGAGTTTCCTGCGTGTAGGCTGAAAATAACGTGACTTTTGTAATTTATCTTAGTCACTCAGCATAGGGCCTCTGTTCTCAGCTTGTACATCAAATCTGTTCAGCAATGGACACCACATGAGTCAACTGTGGGGAGCAGCAGGCACCTCCCTGGAGAGCCTGAGTGTGTGCTTTGGGCTAAGAGTCACCAGGATATTTCAATAACTTGGTAAGTTATGCACAAACATCAGTAATTCTAGGGYAGCCATAAAATCTGCACAGTATGGAAACATACAGAAAATGAAAATTGGTACCTCAGCTGGCCATAAAACTCTGAACTAGCCACGAGTTTAACTTTAGGAGACCAAAGATATCTCTAAAAAAACCCACTAGCTTGTTGGAATAAACTTTGCTACTAACCACAGGGGAACAGCACAGCTCAAATCTTACCCCATGGTCTTTATTTTAATGCTGAGTTAGACCAGGTATAACCTTCCCTAAATTATGGAAGCACTGCTCACCAAGTGCTACTATAGTGGTTTCCTATAATTCCCTTTTTCCCTTTCATCTTTTTTCCCCTCTCCTTTCACATTACACGTTCCTGGCTATGGAGTCTGTGCTGCCTGTAGATCAGCAAGTTCCTTGTGCACAGATCATTTCTCTGCTCAAAAATAGCACATTTTAGAGGAGCACCAAAGCTATTACTCCAGAGTTGCAACTCTCCAATTCAGCTGCTTTTCCATTCAACCCCAGCTGCTGGAGCACATCCCTTTCTTCACCAGCCAARTTAAAACCCCAACAAGAGCAATTTTAATGCTGGTCAGAAGGGTTGAAGGCTTGTGAAAAGACATGTTGCCCCAATGTCCTTGAAAATAAGACTGCAGAAGGAAAACATCTTTGTAGGTTTTAGCCTTCAAGTGCCATCTCTCAGCAAAGTCTGACCCAAACCTACCTCTCTACAGCTGTGACCCTCTCCCAAATCTAAGCTGGAGGTGGCCATGGCCCTTTTATAGAGATTCCAGATCTTCATTGTGCCCCATTTTGTTTCCTCAGGCTGGGAACAGGAGGTCACACACTGAAAGAACTTGTGATGGTGGCGGCTTAGAAGTTTCATAAATTCAGAGTTACACTCAGCACTCGGAAATGCCAACCCAAAGACCCTTCTCAAAAATTCCTTTTGAGAATTTGAGAAAAATTCCTTGGAACAGAACCGCAGGGGGAGTTTGGGATGGGCAGCATTTCATCTCACGAGGGCGTCTGGCTACGACCGACATCAAAGCTTGACCGTYCTGCCAAAAGCGCTGGGAAGACTAAGTCACTGCAAAAGTAGAGATTAAATCTCAGATTTAATCTTGAGGTGAGAAATGAAACTTCTGCACGGCACCAGTCAGCGATCCAGAGTCAGGAGGAAAAGCTGCCTCCAGCCCAGCCCAGTTGTGGTGTGGCTGACGGGAACATTTCCCTGCTGTAGGGTGGGAACGCTGCGTGTGCCAGGCAGGGGCCCGGGCTCTGCTGAGCCTTCACAGCCCCCAACCCTCAATGGGACACCCCAAACACAGAGAACCCAGTGCTGGCCAGGCCAGGAATGCCTCACTGCAGAGAGAGAGGCAGTGGGAAAGGACCCTTCACCCATTCCCAAGAAGAGGAAAGTCCCTCAGCACCGTTCACTGTGAAAGGAAGGAGAAGGGAGCATCTTTACAGACAAACTGTGACTCTGGGGTAAGGTAAGAGTGACACTGAGAGATCAAAGGAAACAATGGGAAGGATTTCCCAGGAATTCCCTGATTGACAGATCCCAGACTGTGTTAATGAACTACAAGGGCAGAGACACAGAGATGTACATTAAAAGGGGGAAGGATATTAGAAGCAGGTTGCATTGGGCATTTTGGGGAGCCTGTACCTCTCAAGAACCTCAGCAATGGGGAAAGGGAGAGGGAACTGTGGCCAGGAAATTGGGATGAAAGAGACTGTGTCCTCTGTCAATTTGAGAGACCCCATGGAAATGTCCCATGGCCTCTCCCTTTATTCATGAACAAAGTTACAGGACTCCTCTGTCTCCTTTTTGGACATAAACCTCTGTGCTTGTGGATTAATGTTCCTCATGACTGCCTCTGCTCAAAGCTCATTTTCTTCTGCTGGCTGCTGCAGGAAGAAGTTCCACGAGGAAAGCTCCTCACCACATTTCTCCTGAGCACCTTCATCCCTGCCCAGGCACAAGAATAGGAACAGGGCTGCCCCAAAAGCAGGTTTTCTCCCCATCTGACCTGCTCCACCACCAGGGCTTTCCGTGCCGCTGTTTTTGCAGATGCAGGGCAGGAAGAACAACGCCATCCTTTGCAGTAAAGCACTTCACACAAAATATCAGGTACAAATTGGGTATTTTTAACAGAATTCAGCCCTGCTGACAAACACTGCRCTTTTACCATGATGGATGCATGGCTGGGTGTGTGGTGCAGACATTCTTGAGTGAGCCACTCKCAGAGTCCACAAACCCATCTGCATCCAATTTGGTGCCTGCACTTCTCCAAGGCTGTTTGTACATGGGGGCATTCTTAACCTCAGCGGCTTTGCAGCTCCCCACATCTTTCAGTCACGTAATTGGAATGACAAAAAGGTCCCTGCTGCATTTATTTCACGATGCCATCATCGTGGCTGCTCAATGGAAATACCTGAGGCTGGTGGAGCTTTGAAAAGAGACCTGTGAACACCAGGCAGCAGCAACGCTCCAGCCAAAGTCATCTTTTGTCGCCATTCACTCGCTGAGTGACAAAAGCCCGGAGCCATGAATGAGGTGCACAGCACACTCGATTCAATCAAAGGCACAGAGCTCTGCGATTGCTTTTCAGCGCTGACAGCCTGATGATAATGAAGCTTAGTTATTCATTGCGCTGCGAAATGCAAAGCAGGACATCCAACCTGGAGGAGGGAAAGGATAATGTTTGTCTAATTTATCATGTTTCCAACTGACAAATAACTTCGGCTCGTAAAAAATGAAAAGGAAGTGAAACGTTAATCCTCTCCCATTTCCTGCTCGGTGGAACGTTTTTAAAGCGTGCATTTGCATTCTGGACCACGGATCCCTGATCCTCCTGAAGGCTGCTGTGCATTGGTGGTTTCACACACTGCCCCAGCCCTATTCCAACAGATTCCAGCCATTAGGCAAGAAGAAATGGGCATTTGGGAGGAAGGGAAATGCAGGAAATACTCTTGAAAGCGAGAGAGGCTGAGATTTTATCCYACTTCATAATGCAGCAGAGAAAGGAATTAAACACACTGACCACATAATCAAGAGGAGTTTAAAAACCCCCACGTCTTGAGCAAGAGCATTTGTATCACATAACTTTGGGACACAGCCGACATGTCTGTGTTTGGTCTGGTCTCCCTGGGTTGCCTCTGATCAATGGACAGAGCAGTGAAATCACCTTCTGGATCTTTATCAGCTCCTGTTCTGAGCAGACCCTGGAGGATTCCTGGAGGAATCCTTTTCTCCAGCTCTGATTCGAAGGGGAGCCCTGCTCCAGGAGGCTCTGAGCTCTGGAATCCCTAGAGCAGGGCCGGGAGCACCCCTGCAGGGGCTGCAAGGCTGGGGTAGCCCTGCCACTGTTGGAAAATATACCAGTTTAAAAGCATTTTGTTTAACTTCAGTCAAAGATCCTGTTTGCCTTTGCCCTAGGGAAGGCGCTGAAGTTTCTATCCAGGGCATTGTTCCACCAGGTGAGGCCTGAGGAGGTGAACATCTCAACAGAGCGGGAGGAGCACAGGAGAGAAGAGCCACCAAGGGCCATCAGTGACCATTAACGGCCACCAGTGGCCATCAAGAACAGCCACTAATGGAATATCAGCCCCAAACCTCCCGCCTGGTGTGGTCAGAGACACCTGGTCTGGGAAAAGAAAAATAAGAAGGAAGACCTAATTTGCATCAGAGGCAAAGAAATCCAGATCCAATAAGAACCCAAATACTAAAAACTACACAGCATTGAACCAATGAACATTAAACCAATAAAATTCTCTGGGTTTTGACTGTATAAAATTTTGGGGGTAATCTTTTAAAATTGATGTGTCCTAGAATGATTTTCTCTGCACCCCTGGGCTGTGTGTTGATGAGATGGTTTCTGTGGCACATCCTGGCCAGAAAATGAAGTAATGCCTTGACTTTCTAACATCAAAATGTTGTTGGAGAGTTTTTGTTTTTCCCACAGTTTCGGTGACAATCTGATCTCCTTGGTCCTTCCACGAGGGCAACCCTCCCCTGAAAACAAGGAAAGGATCCCTGCTGTGGACCAGGATCATCCCTGGATCTCCCACAACATCCTGTGCACTTCATGTTGGAAAGTCAAAGCATTTCTTTCCTGTTTGCAGTAGACTTTCAGGGTTTGCATTCCTGTAACCTAAAACCACTCTTTCCCTCATTTTATCAGCTACACTGAAAGGAAATGGAGAAACCTAAACCTGTGTGTAAGCAATGGGATTGTCCCAAACACACACACTGGAGCCAAATTCTGTTTCAAAGTGTGCAGGCAGTCTCGAGGATAACTGAATTAGTGATTCAAACCATGGCAGAGAAGCTGAATTCCCATATATCAACTGCATTTTTTCACTTCTGTATTTTCCTGTTAAATTATTGTGTCAGACACTCACTGAAACAGCTGGTTCCAGCCTTGCCATGTGAAAACGGCTGAATAAATTTGGACACACAGTTGCTGTGTCCAAACAGAGCAGGGATTTTCCACAGCCACGTGAGATGGGAGATCTTTCCCGTCTTCATCACCACAAATGTCACAGAGGATATTTTAGGAAGCACAAGGCAGAGTCTGAGACCAACCACTGGCTCTTCTATCAGCTTAACCCAAAAGGCTGAGCCACACAGTGGATTTGTTCAATCAGCCTCTGCAGAAAGGCAGAAGTGATGACCTACAAACAAACAGGACAAGCCCACAGGCACAAAAAGCAGCTCAAAGTCTCATGCAGCCTCTGGTAATGCTGGATTCTCCTGGCTGACCCATCCAGCAGCCTCACCTGGGAGAAGAAACGCTGCAAATTGAATGGAAAAAGGGCCACAGTTCGTGCTGCAGCCTTTAGCTCTGCCAGACAGTGGTCAGAGGAAATTAAAAGAGTTTCAGTGAGTAACCAACCCCCAGGCTTGGAAGGGAAATGTTCATGAGCCTGCAGAGAGTGGGGAGTGAGGATTCACAACGGACTGGAACAAACACGAGGGGAGAGGTGAAACTCAACCTGATCTCCATCGGGGTATGCACAGTCCAGAAAGTGCCACTAGGAAGGGCTGCTGGGAGTGGAACATCATTAAATCATTTCTGGCAGCATTTTGGAAAGAATTACTTGAATGCTGGCACTTTCCTACCTCTGCTCACTTTTCTGGTAGAGGTTTTCGGAGCCTGTGGGCTCTATCTGGAGCTTATTTCTTCTGTCACCTGACATTTCCTCAGCCAGCCAGCCAGCTGGAAGGTGGGCACATCCACCCACACTCGTAATCTGAAGTGACTGTACCTTACTGGTGAAATATTTGCCTCATTTTCTCTCCCTGCAATAGCAAGTCTTGTTAGGGGGATTTGTGCAGTTTCTGCTGCTCTYGCTTCTTATCAGCAGGGCAGGCACTTCATCAACTTCCCGCCTGTGCTAACRTTGATCTGACTTCTGAGCTCTTCAAGGGTCTTTGATTTTGAGGAAAAAGATAATTTTGTATTAGAAAGAACATTTGACCCCCATGTCTGAGAAGCCACACACGACTTTTCCTTTTTCAGGGTAACAGAGATGCAGGGCATCCACAGCCAGAGCTGGGGATCAGGAGGGGCTGAAAACACCTGCAGCAAAGCTCTGCTKCAAAATAATTCATTCCCAACACCCCCGGATCCCAACCAGATGTGCTGCATGTCCCAGATCCACTCCTAGTGCCATGAGACACACATGAGACAAAAGTGTTAGAGAGAAGAGGGGCTGTGGAGACAAAAAGAACACTAAGGGAAAAGAGCAAAAGGAGTGGGATTGCTACACCAGCAGTGACCTTCCCGAACCTACAAACCCATCCCAACCCGTTCCCAGTGCTGGAAGCCGAAGTCAGCAGGCACAGCAGGAGCAGGGAGGGGRTGCTCCGGGGTGCACAGCRGGAGATGACGGCCATCCCCATCACATCCACCGTGGGACACGGGTGTGGGTGGCTCCCAGGTCAACCCAATGACATCAACCTCTTCCCCAGCCCTGGCTGGCCCCGTTCCCTGCAGCTGGAGCTGGGGCTGGCCAGCAGCTCCCTCCCGGCACACCCCACTGCCAGTCCCACGGCCCCACCAGCCACGGCCACGGCGTTTGGGACACGCCTGGGACACATTTGGGACATGTCTGGGACACGTTTGRTGGCTGGGACACCACGAGGGTGGCACATCTGGGCACCAGGCACATCCTCTGGGACCAGTTCTCCCTTCCCAACCCAAAATYYGAGGCTGGGGAGGAGGCAGAGGGCTGCAAGGAAAGCAACCACGCATAGCTATCACCTATTTAGCAGCTGCTGAATAAGCTGTTCTGTACACATTGCCCAACAGAGAGGGATAGAGGCTCTTCTGAGTGAAACTCAATAAATTCGAGGGGAGGGAATGCCAACACACACTTCCAACTCCAACCRCTAAATAAGGAAACATACGTGGAAATTACAGATGAACAAATTCTAAACAGACCTAGGGGAGTTTTCTCCTTTTCATCCAAAAAGCAATAAATGTCACAGAACTGAGCAGCAAATCATTCAAAACAGTGCAGCTTACCAAGCACGCTGTCAAAGCAAAAAAATCTGARTCACTTAAAAACAACTGGATGCTATTTCAGGAGGGTTTTTGTTTTTAAAGGCTCATGAAGTGCAAGTGGCTCGAATTCTCCTTTTGTACTTGCTAACAATGGGCGTGTTTCTTGGCCAGAGCCGATCTGCAGAGGTCTGATTTTCGTTTTTCACTTSGTTCTGAAATGCCTCCCTGACCTCCAGCCGTGGGGCCAGGACCTGGGGAGGCCATCTGCCCGGCCTCTCATCCCAAAGCAGGATCAGCTCAGCCCTTATCATTCCTGACATGTTTGCCTAAGTGGTTCTTAAAGATTTCCAAGGCTGGAGGCTCTGCAGCCACTCCGGGCAATCCAGTGTGTGTTTTTTATAAATCAGCGGCTCGTCTCAAATCGAATGCTACATTTAATTTTGCTCACTTAGGTCCAAAGAAAACACGTTTGAAACACGGATAGGAACGCTGAGAGATGGGAGAGCACACGGCCACAAATGCTCACTGCCTGTTGCCGCTGTCCTGGACAGCCCAGCAGCATTCCCAGCACATCCCAGCAGCATTCCCAACCATTCCAGCAGCATTCCCAACCATCCCAGCACATCCCAGTCATCCCAGCAGCATTCCCAAACACCCCAGCAGCATTACCAACCATCCCAGAACCTTCCAGCACATCCCTGCAGCATTCCCAACCATCCCAGCAGCATTCCCAGAATCTTCTAGCACATCCCAGCAGCATTCCCAACCATCCCAGCACACCCCAGCACATCCCTGCAGCATTCCCAGTCATCCCTGCAGCATTCCCATCCATCCCAGACATCCCAGAACCTTCCAGCACATCCCTGCAGCATTACCCAACCATCCCAGCAGCATTCCCAGAATCTCCCAGCACATCCCTGCAGCATTCCCAGTCACCCCGGCAGCATTACCCAACCATCCCAGCAGCATTCTCAACCATCCCAGCATTCCCAGTCATCCCATCAGCATTCCCAGCACATCCCAGCACCTCCCAGCAGCATTCCCAGAACATCCCAGCACATCCCAGCAGCATTCCCAGCACATCCCAGCAGCATTCCCAACCATCCCAGCACATCCCAGCACATCCTTGCAGCATTCCCAGTCACCCCAGCAGCATTCTCAACCATCCCAGCAGCATCCCAGCACATCCCTGTACCTCCCAGCATATCCCAGCAGCATTCCCAGCACATCCCAGCAGCATTCCCAACCATCCCAGCACATCCCAGCAGCATTCCCAGCTATCCCAGCAATGCAGGAGCACTTTTCACCCCCTGCTGAACCCACCAAACCCAGCCCAGGCACCCAGAGAAGTTTGCAGACACCCAGAGTCACTGACAGCACCTTTAGGTTGGTGATCAGAAACCATTCCGAGGTTTAAGCACCCAAAGCTACAATTATGCAGCAATTTCCCCTCTTCTGAGGRAGCTGCAGCACCACATTTTGGAGGGTACCAACCTTCCCTGAAGGTTTTATCTCATTCCACAGAAATGTTCACGTTTTAGCCACACAGGGAACATAAATTGCAGTCTGCAGTTTGAGCTGGGATATTGCAGAGATTCCATCTGCTCCTTTTGCACTGGGGTTCATCCACCCATGGAAACAGCACCTTAAACATCTCATTCCCTTATCTGCACAGTTCATCAGTTGGTTTTCCAGGATTTCCAGTTTTCCATCAGGTCACTGACAAGGCAATGACTTCCTTTACTTCCTGCAACTCTTCCTTTTGATCTCTTTGGTTCAGTCCCCGAGGATCAGCATCTCTCTGCTCCCATCTCCAGACAGCCCTGGGGAGATTTTCCTGCACTCCTGACCCTTCCACCTCAGACTGGAGCTGCTAAAACTCTCATTTCTTTAAAGAGGGTTACCCTAGTATATGGTTTGAGCCATTTTTCTCCYATTTATTTATTATTTTCTGCTGTTTCTGTCTAATTCAAACTGCTCCTTTCTGTCAAACTGAAATTTAATCAATTTCTTTGGAAGCTTATAATTTTTGTTGTTTCATGTATTTGGTCAAAACACATAGAGCATGTAATTAAAACCAACATGAGCAACTAGAATTATGGGAATCACTGCCAGACCCCCCCTGACAGAAGTTTCAAACACCCCTTTAGAAAGTACTTTTCACCAGCTGKKTTTTTTYYYCCMAAWTYYYMAWWWWWTTKGRAAAWYMWWAWTTTWWTYCYTWRSMMMWTKRWTWWKGKTTTKKTTTKSYTTTWWYTTGTTTACCTTGTGTTTGGTTTCTATTCAGTTACACACACAATATAGTTTAGGTAACTCACTGAACGGGTTTACAGAGAAAAATCCTATTTCAGGGTTTTTCCTCATTGGTTTACTCAGTTGCTTCCACCATAACCCCAGGTCGAGTTCCAATCCGACAGCACATTTTTCCTATTTAATGTAATATACCAKTTGAAGCAAACTTTTCTTTCTAATTGTAAAAACACGTTCTCATAGTTAGAGCAACAGTTGTGACAAACTAGAACCTCTTGGCTGACAAATTAATTCTGTAGGTTTCTATTTACATCCTTTCGTAGGGTTTGCTGATTTATAACTTCCAGCCAGGAATGAAATGTGCTTGTAACTAAAAGTGTTGATTAAATCATTGCCTGATATTAATCAAAAGGAAATGTAGTGTGAGGTGCAAGTCGCTTAAGGGATGACATAAATCTGCCACTTATTAAAGTTTAGTTCCTCCAGTGATGCAGTAAGATGAGCTTAAGTTAAACAAGGAAGGTGTGACTTCCAGGAGTCCTCAGTCTCTGCATCCCAGTGAATCTGGGCAGAGCTGCATATGCTCAGCAATCTCTGAAAACACTGAAATTCATGCCAGAAACAATGAAAACCACTGAATTTCATGCCAAAGCGGGACTCATCCTTTCCTGGAAAGTTTTGCTGCACTCAATTTGGGACCAAATTACGGATTGCAAATGACTTCTTCTCCTCCACACCCCCTTCAAGGAAAAAAAAAAAAAAAGTAAAATCTTTGTCTCTCTCTGAAAAAGAGCTCAATGAACCAGGAAAGCACCGCCTGCCAAGTCTCAGATGAAAGAGGAGCTGCGCATCCAAGAGCGACCCAGGCAGACGATCCTGGAGGGAATAAGTGATGGCTGCTCTTCCACACGGTGCAGTTCCAGGGAATATTGCACTTCCAGCTGCTCCCGGTGTCTGTCGCTCCCTGGCACGCTCCCAATCCGTCTGTGCCAACGGGGGCAGCCGGCAGGAGCTGGCACCGGGCACCAYGGATCCTGTTCTCCTGCAGACCTTACACACAGCTGGGGTGGCAATTTGGAGCCTTTCTGCAGAGCTGTGGTGGGAAGGTAACTGCTTTTCCTTCCATGCCAGATGGAAATCTGGGCTTCCTCCGAAACCTGCTGAGTCAGTGCAGAACAGGAGAACGGAGTGGTGGAAGGGCCAGACGTGCACAGGGGAYTTCCTTGTCCTTGGGCAAGCAGAGGGAGCTGGCAGAACAGTCCTCCTGCCCTACTTCCATATGGGCTGGGATTGTTTCAGGCATCTGGGATTGTGGGATGAACATTTAGACACAATTTGAAAAMAAATATGCTAAAAAAACTCACCCAAAAACCACAGATCCAACCCAAACTGTGATAGGAGGGGGAAATTATGGCATGGAAAAAATCCACCRTGCTCTGTCCAGACACCTGAGCTACATCTCCTGGATTCAGCTTTGAATGTCTCATAATTCAAAGTACTTGGTCTGGGTCTACCTCAGATCCCAACCAGGACACTCAGAATTGTGACATTTCCATCAAGCAGCTGCCCCTCAACGGCTCCTCCAGCACAGTTACTCTCTTTCATCATACAACACCTAAGCCAGAGCTGTTTTGCAAAAAAATACATAAGAAATACTTGGTAAGGCCCAAAATTTAGGACTTTGGGTTACCTAAGACTACACAAATTTCCTTCTGCATAAGAATATGACAGTCTTGTCCTAATAAGCTAAAGAAGCTGCTTCAAAGTGAAAAGAAAGACTTGAAATGTGGTAAAGGAGTCAAACATTGTCCAAGTGTTACGCACAAAGAAGCGCTGCCTGAAAGGCTGTTAAAATCTGTATTCAGGAAGGGWCTGAGGGCCAGCAACCCCCTTAGTCTGTCTGGTTGAAGAAGGAGGGGTTCAGACAAAGCCCAGGAGCTGTGCTAAGGCTGCTGAGATGTGCTAAGGATGCTGAGGCTAAGGCTGAGGGGATGGGAGGGAAGCAGCAACAGCTCAGGTGGCACCTGCAGTGCTGCACGAGTTGCCGGTTGCAGTAAATAATAGTGTAAATAAATAAGTAAATAAAAAAGCATAAATTTAAAAAATAAATAAATTTTTTAAGTAAATAAAAAATCTCTTTTCCACACCAAGAACTTGACATATAAAACACCACTTTGAGAATCAGGTCACAGGTTTCCTGGGACCCCAATATCCATAACAGCCTACAGCTGCTGCMTGTGGAAGCATTGTGTACAGGACAAGCACAAAGCCATACCTGACCTGGGAACCCTCCCAGATTTTGGTGATTTGTGGTTCAGCAGCTCCCCTGGACTGTGCTCAGCAGTCCTCCCACCCCAGCACCTGCTCCCTGCAGGGTCCAGAACATTCTTCTGCATTGGTCACACTTCGTTCACTCCCTGACAGCGCTTTCCATCAAAGCAACTAAATGCCTTGTGGAATTTTTCAATTAAAATAAATTATAAAAAAAAAATAAATGAATGCAGCCTGAGATAGCAGATGAGAAGCAGCAGCCTGSCAGGTGCTAAAGAGGTGGCAACCATGCAGCATTCCCTCCTGAGCCCCACCTTAGCACTGCAGAGACTCCCTGGAGGAGGAGGGAGAGCAAAGGCTCTTGCTGGAGAGACAGATGGGAGGACAGAACCCAGAGAGGAAAGGAAACAGCTTAAAGACTTTTCATCTGACGATTTTTTGGGCAGAGATTCAGGATACTAAATTTGGGCTSAGGATTAGGGATGTTGCTACACATCTTTTAAAAAAAGGGAAAAAAAMCCAAACCCTGAGGCAGAAGCCAGGAGTCTGATCACTCCAAAATTCCAATGAATCAGGCACTGGTTGAGATGACACCGAGGCRCAGCAAGGCAGGGTGAACATGTGTTGGGAGAGGAGGAACTCCCTGGTGTGACTCGATGAGCAGCCAAAGCTGTGGAGCCCTGTGGTGTTCCTAATCCTCACAACTCAGAATCACACTGGCCACAATCACACCCATCAGATGTTTAGGAGCATTCTGATCTTATCAGCAGATGGAGGAGCCCTTGAAGAGACCTTAAGGATTCAGAGAGAGGAATGCACAGATTTTTCTCCCTTCCAGCAGTATATTGAGAATGCCCTGGGGAATATCAGTGAGGACTCCATAGCATGCCTTGGATGTTAATCACAAAAAAAAGTGGGAAATATTTATGGAACAACTAGAACAACTGAAACTGAAAGCCAGGCAAGGTTTAGAAGTCAAAACAAAGGCAGAACTCCACCAGAGCAATGTGGATGCAGGTGCTGCAGCAGCAGAGTCTGTGGAGGGTCTGTTGGTTGGACTCAGAGGATCTCAGAGATATTTTCCAACCTTCACGTTTCTGCAAGGCAAGGCAGTCAACAGCAGAGGCAGAGGGCAGCTGCAGAGCCAGGCAGGAACTTGGAAAATGAAGCCTGGGAAATGAAGCCAAGGACATGAAGAATCCGTGCCTACATGGTTCACTTGGGAGTGCTCACACAGAGAGCATTGATCGGGAGAAAAASCATCAATAAATGAAACACAACCAACAAACTCCCAGCTCTGGTGACTGAGGGCACAGCCCAGTCCCACGGGGCGAGAAATGGCTCASTTTCTACTGACATCTACTGACTGCTCAGCTCGAGGTCCTCACAGGYTCTGGATCACACCCCACATGAAGCAAATCACTCGACACCTTCAAGGGAGGATGATCGACACAGAAACCCAGCGGTGCAGTGAGCATCAGGTGCCTCACCCCATGAAAACTCTTAAAGGAAGAAACTGAAGAGCTAAACCAGCCTCTCCTCCCACTCTGTGCTCATCCATGGCACCAGAGTATCCCTCAGCAGCAGCTTCAGTGGCAGGAGTGTCCCTGACTTGCTTTGGTTTTGTTATTCCATTCCCAGGCAAGAGGGAAGAGGCTTTTTGATCGGTGCCTGCCCCCAGCACTGTGAACCCCCACTTCATTATTCCCCCATTTCTGCATTCCCAAACCATTCCCCACCAGGCACTGGAAAGGAGCCCTGCTTTGCTCCCACTTGTGATAACCTTGCCTTGCACTGAGGGGTGCAGAGCTCCCCTGTGGCCTTTCCCAGTCCCTTGTTGTCTTAGGTTCCATGGGAACGTGTAACCAAAGTCTGCATTGTACTACCCTCTCCAGGAGCTGTTAAACCAGCTGGGGCAGTGCTCTTTATCCTCAGCATCACCCAGCCCTGATCACACCCTCCGGGGGCCATCTCTGCTCATGGGCCATCCAGGGCTCTGGCAATGACTCCTGCAATTCCATCATCCCATTGGGAGATGCCCCGGCCAGACAGGAGGAACTGCACATCCCTACTGGCACAGAAACTGAGGCTCTGCAACACTGGGACACTGCTGCCACTGCATTCCCAGAGGAGAGGAGCTCCAGAACCACCCCTGGAGCTGCAGAGAYGGACTYGACCTGTCCTCAGGATCASYGCWTKGAYSAGAGCACATCCAKCACTGCAACGGGGCTGCAGCCACCATTGAACATTGAATGTCACCGCTTTGACAAGAGGACGCCCATCACTCCAACGGGGCTGCAGCCACCACCCTGCCCAACAGTATTCTGACTGTCAGTTTAAGCTGTTGTTTCTGTATTATTGCCTTWATTTTAWTTTTTCYTATTAAATTMTAGWTCTGACTTAGACTKTCTCACAAMATATTTGTGTGACGGTAATTACCCCGCTGGGGGGTAATTGTTTCTCAAACAGGCACACTTGTCCACTCACCTGAGCTGTCCCCAGAGCAGACAGCCCAGTCAGGAAGGGACAGCAGAGTGTGTCCCCTGTGGCTGGCATTGCACCCCAGCCTCTCCAAGTCTTCCAAACCACCAAAATCTTTCATAAACATGAAAACCAGAGGTGATCTCATGGAGAAAGGAGATAATCWGATTGAATTTGAGACCAACAGGCATGCTTCTGAATAATCAGGGGATGCAATGTGAAAGCAGCCAGAAGACTCTTAGCTAAAATTACGATGTATGGAACTTATCGAGCCAAGTACCTTTTTACTAATAATTTTCCCCTATCTTAATTCAGGCTGATAATTTGCAATTACAGTTGTAAAGGGCTCCAAGTGGAAAGCCCTTTTATCAGATGTTTCTGTTGTTAGTCAACTCTATGAGAGGGAATCAGATCCAGATGAAGGCATGGAAAAGTCCAAATCAATCACCCTTTGACAAGAATTGTGGCCCTCCAGCAAATCCAAATAAAGCATCTTGATATAGGAAGACATGAATGCAATTAACTGAGGAATCCACATTTAATTTATTTCCCTTTGTAAATATTGTTTATTTCCTTAACAGGTTACAAAAATGGTGACACACTGAAAACTCAACAACTCTAATCACYGGGCTAACAAGGACTAAGTGATTCCAGGTCCCCCAAAGGGAACTCAGCTACTCTCAGATAGCCTTGCACTGATTGTCTCTGTCAGAGAAGTATTGGCTAACATTTGTTAACCCATAAAAACCACTGTCTGAAAGGGGCATTGAAAGTAAAACCCTTGGCCCTCCGAAGTTTACATTTTTCCTATGTGAAGCATGCTGGCTCTTTGATTAGCAGCCAAGAGAATGGACTCAGCTCCATTCCAACTCTTTAAAAATYGCATGAAACAAAACATTAGTGAAGTGATTTTCCCTTGTTTTAATGTGGTTTTCGACATTAGGTTTATTGYTTTGTGGTTTTCTGCATGGAAAGCATATGCTTGCAATATGTTTACGGTATTTTGGGGGTTTAAAGCTACAGCATCATCATTGAAAAAAAAAAAAAAAAGGAGAAAACTCTGGAAGTTGAGGAATACTCTAATGAAACAATAACTGTTGTTTTCACTTCCTAAGCCCCTTTGGAAAAGGTATACCACAGGTAAAAACWGATTTGATGCTTCTGGCTAATGAGTCAAAATTACCCCTGTCACAATTTTTGACATTGTATTGAAGAAGTGTTTTGGTTCTCTTACAGTCTGCAGCACTCCTTGGTCCACCTGCCAGAAGGTGCCATCATTTTCGAACTCGCTTCATTCAGTTAAATATCCAGKTCAATAACTCTTAAAAACCATGGAMTGTGAAGTGCTTTTTAGGGCTGAGATGATCCCATGATGCCAGCAGCAGTGGGGGATCAGCACATCACCAAACTCAGCCCCAAGAACCCCACTCCCAAGGGTCAGGGTGGTAATAAAGGCAAAAATATCATCTGGGGCACAGCCAGAATCAACCACTGGCCCACAGGAGGACGGAGAAGGGAGGAAGAATAAACCAGTTACTCCCAAAATACTGACTCCAGAGGTGAAGGAAGGAGAGCAGCTGCTGGAGGAGCAGTTACCTGACCTTAGCACCACAGTGTGGTGACAATCACAGGGAGGTTGGGGACGCACAGGAGGAGCAGGTAACACTTGTCCATCCATTTTGGGGTGGTCTGGGCAGGCTGAGGTGGCCACAGCCCATGTCCACGGTCTGCCAAAGGAGATGGCTGTGCTCAGGTTTACCTGTTAATGACACACACCCAAACCCACAGGACAAAGCTGGGAAATGTGACTGCAGGCAGCCTGAAGTCTGCCAGGAGAGCAGTGAGAGAGGRCCTTGAACACAAAACAGAGGTGGTCACATAAAATGGGTGCAGCACTTGCTCCACCAAACCTGTGTAAAGCTATGGAGAGAGTCAACCCTCCCTCCAACATGAGCATGAGAAGTAGAGCAAGAGGGTTCTCAACATCCCGATGTCCCCCAAGCTCTGCTTGGAGAGAAGCAGAGAGGAGAAACTGCTGACACRACTCTGTGCACAGCCACACACCCTTCCCTCACACCTCCCCCAGATAGCCCTGCTCCAAGGGCTAGCGTCAGAAGAGGAAAGAARCATTTAATTTTATAATTCCTACTTCAATGATTCACGAGGTGCTTTTGCAAATTGCGGGAGAACACCCTATGAATCAGTCAGTGACAGAAATAAATTGCATTAATCCACAGCAGTAATATGCTCAGAGTGCTTGGGTTTCAGTGGGAATGAGCTCATTTGTTGAGCTCCCCACTTCAAGCACACAGAATGGCTTTGTGCCCTGACATTGTCCCACCACACAAAGACCCCTTTTCCTGCTGGATGAGACCCCAACTCGCACACCAGATCTCTGTCTCTTGTTTCAGACATTGCTGAGTGGCATCCTATCCTTCCACTGCCTTCTCTCATCCTCCTGGTGCCAGCATCAATCTCTCACCTGCTAATTGTGGCCTCCTCACATCACAAACACTGAATTAGTCAGCAGAAACGGGCCAGKATCCAAACTCCATCTCCAAAAGCAGTGGTCTCGACTACACAGGGAGCTCAGGCACTTCAGGATGAAAAGAACCAAGCCAGTGCCTCTAAAGGTGAGGGTGAACTCTTCCAATGGCAAAGAAGAATTCAAGAGCGAGACAAATGGCAGCAAACATCAGAGAAATCTGAAATCTGAAGTCTGTGCACACAGATGGCTTGAAATGCTCCTCAGAGCACTGCAAGGTAAGATCTGCACACACAGCAGGGAGGCTGCTCCATCATCTTTGTTTCAAAYACCTCCCATCAACTCCAAGTGATTAAAAAAGAAAATAACCTATCCAGTCCACCAGAAAAATCAGAAATTAGAAAGAAAAAGAACTACAACATTTTTATAATGTTAATAAAGGTACAAAAATCCTGATGCTGTGCCTTCAGCCTTGCTGCCCCGTTTCCATTTAAATAAGATTTTCTGTGGAGAGGCTGGTACCTGTGAGAAACAACAACGCTGGCAACCTGAATACAAGTGCTGATTCCAGATCCTCTGAAGAATGACATGACATTGAACAACTCACACCTTTATTTCCAAGAGAACTGCTGGAAAATTYGTGATCAGGTCTATGAAAACTTACAGTAACTATTATGGACACTTTCCCAAATGAAAAGATGGGCTCAGGCCAGTTTCTCAGTCCTCTTCTGCCATGGCTGAATGTCAGAAAGGGGGCAGCCAATGTGTCTTTCTACTACATTTTCTCTGTCTTCTGCAGCTGGATWAGCACAGGATGACCTGGATTTTCCCTGTTCTAGTTTGTTCTGGGGATGGTCACAGACTTATCACATATTAAAAAAAACAGAATTGTCCTTTCAGGTATCTAATTTCTGATTATTCTGAGTATTTCTGATTATACTCTGAGTGTTCCTGTAGTTACTGCTGCAATAAAATCTGCTTTTAGAGAAGCAAGGAAGAAGATTCAAAACTGAGTGGTTACACAATGCTTTTTTGTGAGGAATAGCGTGCAATTTAAAGCAAATAGCACTGGTTTATGAACAGTTTGGGACAGTGCACCATGAACTGGGATGGGCTTTCCTTTTCCCTGGTGTCTCCACAGCATCAGGTCTGTGTTGGAGCAGGGAGCAGGGTCCAGGTGGGATGTGCAGTCTCTGCATCCTGCACAGCAGGATGGGCTCAGAAACCACCTCCCAGCAGAGACAGCATCGCTTTGGCAACTGAAATCAACACTTCAGGCAATAATTTGGATCCACTCACATTATTAGAATGGAGAATTCGAGAAAAAGTTCCTCTTCCCACGTTTTTCACAMTGTGTGGTTTCAGAACCCTCTTCACTCGTGGTGACAGCTCCCAGCCTGTCTCACTGAACGGGTTCTTGGTGTGCAGGGAAATGTGGGAGTGCTGGGGATGCAAACGATGCCATGTTCTGCACACACACATGGATTGGTGGAGGAAAAACTTTTCTCTCTTGGTAGAACATTTTTCATTTTCTGTGAAATCCAAGTCTGAGAGAAATGTTGCGTGATGTTTTTTTGTGAACACAGGCCCTAAAATTGGGGTGAAACCTGGCCTTAGATTTTTTCCTTTTTGTCTGCGTTTTCTTTTGACTGGGTGGACTTTTTTTCCCCCTTTAGCTGGGAAAGGAGTTTTAAGTTAGATTTTCAAATGTTGCCCAGCTTTTGATATGAAAATACCAAAGCAGAACCCAGAAATTCTCCATTAAAAAAGTTAGAGACAGAGCAGGTTTATAAATTTAGAACAACTTCTGAAACATGYGAAGGTTCCTGGGATGGATAAAAGCTGTGGCTAGAAGTCTGATCCTTAGACCACTAGAGGTCCACAGAGCTGTTTCTGCTAAAGCAACAAAAAATGCACAACAGTTTTTATTCCTCTGACCTTGAAAGTTTCGTCTCAAGGGTTGAACTTCCCTCCACACATTTGGTCAGTTGGATTTTTTGCAGGTCAAGGTTGGAAAAAGCCTCTTCCTTTTTTGGGTGTCATTGGTATAAACTCAACCACRAGCAAGTTTGCAGCTGACACCTACAGCAATAAAACTGAGGAAGATAAAGCAAACTCGAAGTGAACCAGCAGATATTGCAMAAAGCAGCTGAGCCAGATTTCCTTGGTCATTGGTTGAGCAAAATTTCTTCTCACATAAAAGCAAGTTTAGTACTGTTTGATACCAAAAAATTCACGTCTCCAGGCTGAAAAAGATGCTGATTTCCATAAAGCGTCTAACCCAAGAAAGAAAAAATAGCAGCCCTGAGACAAAATGGGATGGAAGCAATCGAGSGCCTGTAGACACTTTACTGAGGAGATTTTTTTTCCCTTAAAAACTCCAGTGTTACTTAACCAAGCTCTATAGTTAAGCAGGAAAGAGAGAAGGAGAAAAGCAGGTGGGGAGGAGAAGGAGAGGCAAAGGGAAACTCTAGACCACACTGAGCGTTTAAAGGTTGTCAAAGGTTTTCATAAAATACACCCCTTACTATTTTTTTGTTTTCATAAAACACATCCCTTACTACAGGCACTGCTGAAGAAAATCTCAGGACCCAAACCCACAGAACTGATGCCACGGGGCTGCCCTGACATTTCTGCTTTGCAGGGTATTTGCAGGAAAGGATTCCCCAGTTTCCAAAGATCCTCCCCCTTCCGTGTCCTTCCCACCTGGAGCATCCCTGCACTGCTCAGGCTGTCCCAGTGGCTCTGGATGGGATTACACAAACTCACAAATCACAGATCTTGACTCCAGGTGCAGAACCAACAGCAGGAGCWGATAAACTCCCACACAACAAAGATCTTCTTGTCAACCAGACAGCAAGGGAGAARGCAGAAAGAGAAATGAGAGCCTGCCTGCAGGAAGAATGTTCCCGTCTCTATTAAACGAACAAGGACGTGCATGACAGTCCATCCATCAGCTCTAAAGTTGCTACATCAAAGAGAAACTCGAGTTAACATGTGAACCTGTGCACAGCTTGTAAAATGGAGCGAGGAAGATTAAATAGGTTTAATTTGTATGGTATTGGGCAAGAGTGAAGGAAGACACAGGCACACACATATACACAGATATCCCCTGCTGCTGCCACAGACCCTTCAGAATAATTCYTTTTTTCTTACTGAAGCATTATCACCCACTTAATCTTATCCTGCCTACATAACATCTGCATTTAGAGTCAAAATTACTCAGAAAATCTCCATTAGCAAGGACCARCTTTTGCACTCACAAAGCATCTCTCAGCTATCAGAAGAGTTAACTCTCTCCCTCTTCATCTTCAGGAATAAACCAGGTTATTTTCTGCAGCTACATTGGCTATGAAGTCACTAAAGGAAATGCATTGGCCTTTTAGGTCTCCAGCACCTTTSTAGTCACTGTTATAATTAGAGGGAAGATGGTAAAGTTTGTCTTCAATCAGAAGTTTTCCACAGGTGAACTTTTACTGTTGTTCTGAAATTCCAAAGCTGCACCTCCTGGTGACATGTTCTGCTGGGTTTTTAAAAAAACAGCAATATTTGCTTGCCAAAGCAAAGGTCACAGGACTGTCCTGGAGCATGAGAAYTGAAAAGAAAACAACGTAAATAAAGAAAATATCTGATCCCTTGCAGCCTTCCMACTTGTAACTTCTCTCGATGGGAGAGAAAAGCAAGATCTGTAAGATCTGGCTAAAATAGGAATATTTTTCATTGTCCAACTGAGAAACTCAAATGGCAGCAAACAAAATCAATGGTGAAAACACAATTGTTAAAAATCAAGGCTCCTCCCTATGTTACAAAACAACCTTGGGTTATTGAAAGCAGAGATTTCTAATTTCTTGTTTTCAATACAAAGCTTCTGACACCATCCCTTTTAAGAAGGAAAAGAAAATGTTAATCTGCTACCTAGAGCTTCAGTAATGACTGCTGGATAAATCTGCTCCTTCTAAGGTAGGGGTGAACAACAACATCTGAAATGTGGTAATCGGACAATCTAAAAGTTTGGCTTCGAGCACAAAGGATAAATGGCAGGAAACTGGAGGAAGAACAGTTTTAGCCAAAACTGGATGACTGAAGACCAAAAATACCACCGTAAATAATTCACAAAGGAACTCAGCCAGGCTCTAACTATGCGAAAGCTTAGATCTTTTGCAGGATAATAAATTTAATGGAGATGCATGATARCATGAGCAGCACAGATCACTAATTGCACGTGTCTGAGAAGAGCCTGAGCACTGAAACACAAGCATGTGTTTGGAAGGGTGGTCTGAGGAGCACGGCAAAGGTCTCAGTTTCCATTCCCAACTCTGAGACCAATAACTTTGGCAGASCAGTAAGAAAGTCTCTCAATTTATCTGTTTTACTCACAGGCAGAGGTTACGTGACAGACAGATGCTGCTCACCTGGCTGGCTGTGCTGTGAGCAGSCCCAGTGTCTGGAGAAGCTTTGAGAGTGATAAAATCACAGAAATTGTCACTGTAATTCAGCCTTATTTATTGAAAATGAAGATGAAAAAGCAAAAAGCAAAAAGCWTGCTGGTTCAAGGGCCCAGGCCGCCTGACAAACCTCAGAACACAAATCAAGCACTAAAACCCAGCTGCTCAGGCAGCTGAACTCCCAGCAATTAAACCGAGCAGCCAGACAACAGAAAAACACCCCCGTGCTCCCCAGAGGCTCCCACTCCTCCCACCCAAAGCCTGAAAGGCTGGATCTGACCTGCACCACGCCAAGAACAATTAAGATAATGCTGCTCTGTATCAAGGTGTGAGATAAATCCCAGCRTCAAGGGCCTGAAGAGAATGCACTGTGCCAGCAAACCCTTTTAAAAAGGAGATGGCCTCCAGTGTATCCACRAATAATTCACCTGGAAAGCACAAAAATGCCTCACTGCAACACCACCCCTGCAAAGCTTTTTTTYCATGGTGCTGCCATGGCACAACACTCAGGTCTTTTCCAGCTGTCACTGCCAAATCCCATGGGCACCTTTCCAGAAGGGCGGCATCCAGCCATGTCAGAGTTGGGATTATCTCTAAAAATGCTGGTACTCACCCAAATTTAAAACAGGTGTGCAGAATGTGAGGATGCAGGCTCTGTGCATGCCCCCACTGCAATTCTGGCCAAGAACTGACTCAGGGTCTGGAYGGGACACGACAGAGGAGGGCACTCAGAGGCACCTGAGACCCTGGCACAGGGTGCCCAGAGAAGCTGTGGCTGCTCCTGGATCCCTGGAAGTGTCCAAGGCCAGGCTGGACAGGGCTTGGAGCACCCTGGCAAGGTGTTCCTGCCATGGCAAGGGTGGGAAAATATGAGCTTTAAGGTCCCTTCCAACCCAAACCCTTCTGGGATTCAATGGGTCAGGTGAACTATTTCTCAGCACACTCAGGTTTTTAGCCAGCAGGTTGTCCTTGGTGTCACAGCACACAGAGAGGGCACAGGATGGCAGCAGCCTGCTCTCATCCAGCCTGGCACTCATCCAGCTGCAGTGGACAGAGCTGYACCCATCCCTGCTCCTAATGCAACCCAAAATGAGCATTGCTGCATGGGATCTGCACTCGCTAAAATACTGGACTAGCAAAGCAATTTTGAGTTAAATATCTGCATGTGGGTATCATCTAAACCTGGGAGGGGATCTGCAGCTCCTTCTGCCTGCTGGTGCAATCCTTTCAATGACCATGAGATGATCTGCCCAAGGAACAAACCTGGCAAAGTTCCCTGTACCAATAATTTGGTTTCTATTTCYTCCAGAACCTCTAAGTGACATGAACACCCACATCCCTTCAAACAGGGTGAGCAAGAACTGTCATCCCCACTGATGTAGAAGAGAAAAACATTAGTTTCACCAAGAGTTTGTGAACTCTTGCAGTGATTTTCACCTGGGTTAGGTGAACTGCTGCACACCAGGTACAGCCACTCTCTTGTCACAAACACAGTCCCAAATCCCAAATCCAGGATCTAACCCAGACTCCCACTGCTTTAAGATTTCCTTTGCTTGACCCCATGAGTGTTTCTGGTGCCTTGCAAGCTCCACCTGCAGTTCTGCTGCAGCAGGAGATGGATGGGCCCTGCTGTCCCCTTAAACCCCACAGGAGATCCCTAAAAGCGACCTTCCCCATTGTGTCCTGAGGGATAAACAGGAAAAAAAAATCAATTCCCAGCTCTGAGTAAATAATCCAGATACAACTCTAGGTAAAAACACAGGCACAGTCCAAAAGTATGAAATTAAAGACTTTAAAAATAAATTAAAATAATTAAAGCAGCAAGGCAGGGCATTGATATGATTCTGATAATCACAAGTTTTGTGCAGAACAAAGGCACAGACTGGACAGAAGGGGAAGACAGAGCTCACTGAGAAAGGCCTTGATATTGGAGTTGCAATGGAAAGCACAGTTTTAATTTGTTTCAAGAACAAGGGTAATTTGGAAAAAAAAAGTCCAAGAAGGCCTGGAGGAAGCTTCCCCCAGCTTTCTCCTTTTCTTTTTTTTTTTTTTTTTGTCTTTATTATACCATACTGGGGCTTTCCAGTATTAAATCTCTGGCAGGTCCAACTCTGAGGTGGTGATTTTTAGGGAAGACGGAAAAGGAGAAAAGATAGATAGAATAAAACTATATCTGATCATTCAGCCTGGAATTTATTGTGTCTGCACAGCTTTGTTTCAAACCTAATTATTAGAAAAGCTATGGGGAACATTATTTTCAAAATGACATCTTCTCTGTCAAAACTTTCTTTAGTAAGTTCTACTTCTTTGTAGGGGATCATTTTACACAGAGTGCCCAGAGATCCTGCARTGTGGGACAGATTCTTTTTAGATGAAGTACAGAATATTGCTTTAGGATTGTGGTAGCTCAACATTTTATTTATGCTTTTGAACAAGAAAGGCTCTCAAACTTTACACACACATAAATGACAAATTATTTCTCTGAAGCAAACTTACTAACAGCTTTTGTTAGTGCCGTGAAAGCAGGCAGCAGAAATGGAAGTTAACAGAATAACAGGAGAAGAAAAGAAATGCAGAAAAGAGCAGGGGTGGGGAAGGGAATAGACAAATATTTACCAAATGTATCACACCATCAGTACCCAAAAACTTCAATGGCAATGCACATTCCTGGGAGCATTAACAAATCCCTAAAATATCTCACTTCTTTCCTGCCTGCAAACCAGGCTGTAGTGCCATGAAAGGATTCAGGCACCCAACCAGAGAAYAGGAAACACCCCAAGAACAGCAGGGCCAGTAATCAGCTCTTCTGTGCCAGTCAGACCTCCCTTGCAAAAAAGAGCAGAGAGGGATTTGTGCTTCAAAGACAATTCCAAATTGCCAATATTTGGCTGGTTGTGCAAGAGGACAAAAGGAAATACCACTCTGTGGAGTTTCCAAGACAAGGATGCATCCATGGGGACATCCTCCAGCTGGGAGCAGCTGATGAGGGGGACATTCAGCTGATGAGCACCTTCCAGAGTCCCAGCTCAGCCTGGTTTGATCCTTCCCACCCTTCCCAGGCAGCCACGAAGCCCACCAGGAGACCTGGAGCTGGTCACCTGCACACTCCTGGGTGGGCACCAGCGCCACTCCTGGGTGGACACCAGCACCAAACCTGGCTGGACACCAGCACCAAACCTGGCTGGACACCTGCATCAAACTTGGCTGGACACGTGCACCAAACTTGGCTGGACACCAGCATCACTTCTCTCTGGACACCTGAACCACTCCTGGCTGGACACCAGCACCATTCCAGCCTGGACACCAGCACCACTCCAACCTGGACACCAGCACCACTCCTGGCTGGACACCAGCACCATTCCAGCCTGGACACCAGCACCAAACCTGGCTGGACACCAGCACCACTCCGGCCTCTCTGGCCCCTCCCAGCAGCTTGGACACATCTCTCACAAAAACAAAAACAAACAACGACAATAACAACAACAGGAACAACAACAACAACAACAACAACAAAGGACATCTCACAGAGGCAGTGTTTTCTGACACAAAACAATTCTGTTGGGAAAACCCTGACCAGTTCTAAATGCAAAACAAATTGTGGAAGGCTTGGAAGGATTTCTAGCTTCAGAATGAATCCATGCTGCCCAGAATAAAGCCCAGCTGCTTTGTGCCAGGACAGCCATAGTTCCAGGACATGTCCATCAGGGGACACGAATGGAACTGGCCACAGTTAAATTGRTTTCTGAGCTGTGCTGTGGTCTGGGATAGTTCCCTCCATGTGCTGCAGATCCAACAGCACCAGAGCAAAGCATGTGAAAGGCTGGGGCAGAAAACTCTCAGTTGCAGCAGTGAAGTTGTGGAATGAACATCCAGAAGATGGRACAAGAATCAGAGTGGGATCTCGACCCACGACAGAGCCTTTTATCAAAACCAACGCTTCTACAGAGTCTCTTAAAGCTTTTCAGCCACAGTGAAAGCATAAGAGGTTCTCTAGTCCCTTAAATATAAAACTATTAGCTGGGCATTTMTCTGAAACTCAACACACAGAGGTTTTATACACAAATAATGAAGTGATTTCTWTCTGTAATACACCTCCATCCAGAAAAAAGGCTAGAACCCCTCATGTCCTTGAAATCTTGCAGAATTACGGCTTTTTCTCTATATAAATATCCTATTTATCCCAAAGCAAGRAGCATATTTATGCATTTCTGGGCCAGTGAATGAAACAGCCACATCCAAAACATGAGTCCATTTCATCCTGCATTTGAAAGTCTTCCTTATGATTCCACAAGGTTGGCCTGAAGTGTATCTTCGAGAGCAGAGCAGGCAGGTTTGCTTTGGATCAGGAAGCTGCTCTCTGTCCCAAGGGCACCAATCTATGCAGTAGTTGCTATGGTACTGCAAGTATTTTTGTTTGTTAAACAGTAGATTAAATAGTCACATAAAATGATTAGACTGGACGCTGGATCATTCCCTGGGAAGGCTTAAGTTACAAACTGGCTTTCTGGGGAAATTATTTAAGCTTTTCACTTAAAAAAAAAAAAAAAAAAGTTTTTTGAATCTTACACTGATGTGTTTAACAGGATCTACTCCTTACTTTGATTTAAGCTTATTTGTGCAGGCAGGTAATGTTTTTAGACACTTTTACACCTATTAAAATGTTGTTGTAACTGTTGGCTCCATGCAGTGAGTGTTTGAATAGCCCCTGTATTATCATCACTATCCTGAACGGTCAGGACTTGGATCACAATTCTCCTGCAAAAGGGATGGATGCCTTGCCTTGGGTCATAACWGTGATGCAAAAGTTAAAGATTAAGYGTTAGTCTGAAYTAYCAGACYGAACARCAGATTTCCCTTAAAAGGCCATGTGCTCTGTCTCCAAAATCAGCTTGTTTGGTTACAAAAGTTGCTGGGGGGATAAGATAACTTCTAGTTTTACTTRTTTCGTTTACCTGCCTCATCTATACCTCATTAAAAACCTTTCCACATGTTTACAACTCCTTGTGTCAGCTAAAACTCAAAGGTTCTGCTGATGGTAATCCTTCCTTCATGCAGAAGCTGATTTGAAATCCTGTGCTGCTCCCTTCATTGGGTCCAGGCRCTATGATGAAAGTGATTGAAAAATAAGCATAATTAGTGCATGGCTGATGAATGAGCCTTGGACTAATTGCTCAGATGACTTAACAGGCTCAGGAGCAGATGGTGACAGAGCCTAAGGCAGCACAAACATCWCATGTGACAGTGACACAAACAGAGAATCTGCCTTGCTGGCTCACACTATCCAAGAATTCGTTTTTTTTTCTTTTTTCAAGAGCATCCCCAAGGTGCCCATCTGGGTGGCAAGGCAGATTAAAAATAAGGTGTTGTATCTCACACAGCCGACCAGTGGAGAACATTCAGTTTCTGAAACCAAAACAGCTCCTTTCAGCTGCARCAGTGAAGTTGTGGAATAAATATCCAGAAGACAGGGATGGACAGATCTTGACCCACAGAAACCACAACAGCTCCTCTCCTAATGGCTCCCACCAGTACAGGACTTTAGAAAACACAGAGTGTTAAACACCAACCCCAGTGCAGTAAAAGTGAATCACACACACAGATACCACCACAGATAATTTTAGCTGCTGAGCAAAAATGCCTGATTTCAGAGAACTTCACTTTTTTAAGAAAAAGTTCTCTAAAGAAAGGTCCAGCTAAGCAAAATAATATTAACATTAAGCAACTACAGCTGTAGATATCAGATAAGAGCAGTTCTGAGGATAATATTTTGTGTATATTACATTTCTTCATCTGGTTTTCCTGTACCCCCCTAAATGATGACAGAAGTCTCCTCTGCAAGAGTTCCCACAACCAAAGGCATTGATCACTGGAGCTTCCAAAAGAAAGGCACGAGGAGTCAATGCTGGCTCCAAAGAAAACAAAATGTGTACCAAACTTGCAAGAAAGGAGTCGTAAAATTCCCATCAAAAATGCCAGCAGGACTGAAAGCAGAGAGACTGCAGACAGACCTGGAAAGTTCCGTRCTGAGTSCCCATCCCAAGCAGGGCTGTGACAGAGTGAAAATTACAGCACCAAACACTACCCCCAGGCAGGAGGGGACACCATCAGCCCCTGCCTTTATCACAGCAGCAAATGCAAATAAAAAAGCAAATTTAACAGAATCTGAAGCTCTCAGTCTCAATGCAGAGACCTGGGGCCCACGGCCACCATCCCAACCCCCAGAGCTGCAGCTTTGTCAGCGCCCTCCCAGKGCTGCTGCTTTGGAGTGACCTCGAATGACCATTTCCTGGGGATGGACACCACACTGCTCAAATCCAGTGCACTCCACAGAGCCTCCCCCGGGAGCTGGGCTGTTCCAGATGACCGCACGGGTGTGAAAAACAAACCRGAGAATGGGAACACCCATGCTCAGAGAGGACAAGACTCACAGGAGCCTGGAAAGAAATGCTCTAAATTAGCTCAAAACACAGAGTTACACGGCATTTTCGCCTCCCATAGAGACAGGGCCATCATGAAAGCCTTGGCACCACATTTATAAAGTTTGCTTCACAGCTAAGTTTCCTTTGAGGAAGCTAACTTCTTTTTTCTCCTTCCATCAACTATCAGGTACGAGCAATTGGTTGTAACATGGCCATTTTAAGGATGAAGAAACGGGCAAAGATGAAAGTCAGCATTTTCTGGGGTAGAAAAAGCACTTGGGAACTGCAGACTTTGGGTGTTTTCAGCTGGGAAGTCTGTGCAGCAGCAGCAGGGGGTAGTGGTTGTTTGTTTGTTCAGGGCTCTGCCTACCCCGAACCACCAACAGAAGCCAGTGGAAGCTGCTTGGATTTGAAAACTCCCAAACCAGACAGCCCAAAAATTATTGAGTGCCTCTGAAAAGCTGGCCTGAGCAGCTGGGTCCCCGTGGCACGCAGGAGTTGGTTGTGGAGCCACAAAGCACAGCTCAGGGCCCCGTTCCACAGCTCGCCGTGCGGGCCAGGGTCCTTCCAAAAACACACAAGGCAGTTTTTGGATGGCTTCTGAGCAGCTCCAAGAGTGAGCAGCAACATTAAGCTTGATTTCAAGCTGGACCCTTTCCCTCCTCTCCCATTTCTTTTTTTGAAAAGAGGAATTCCTCCATTTAGTTTTAATCCTATTTCTCTCTCTCTCTCTCGGCTGCCAAAAAATCAAACCCAGTTCACATCAGACAGGAATTTATTTCCTTGGGGTGAACCAGGAACCCRACAGAACCACGCAGTGCCCTGGGCCTCCTCCTGCTCCCCAAAGGCTCTGAGGCCATGCCAGGCAGAATGTCGGGGTGCTGGGACATGTCCCCTGCCCCGAGTGATGGCTGGGGACACCGGCAGCCCCCTGGATATCCCCATATCCATCAGCCCTGGATAGCCCCATATCCAGCAGCCCCCTGGATATCCCCATATCCATCAGCCCTGGATAGCCCCATATCCAGCAGCCCCCTGGATATCCCCATATCCATCAGCCCTGGATAGCCCCATATCCAGCAGCCCCCTGGATATCCCCATATCCATCAGCCCTGGATATCCCCATATCCATCAACCCTGGCTTCCCCCATATCCATCAGCCCTGGATATCCTCACATCCATCAGCCTTGGATATCGTGATATCCATCAGCCCTGGATATCCCAATATCCTACAGCCCCCCAGATATCCTGATATCCATCAGCCCCCTGGATATCCCCATATCCATCAGCCCTCGATATCCCCATATCCATCAACCCTGGATATCCATCAGCCTCCTGGATATCCCAATATCCCTCAGCCCCTCAGATATCCCCATATCCATCAGCCCCCCCAGATATCCCCATATCCATCAGTCTGGCTATCCATCAGCCCCCTGGCTATCCCCACATCCATCAGCTCCCTGGCTATCCCCATACCCATCAGCCCTGGATATCCATCAGCCCAGGATATCTCCATATCCCTCAGCCCCCTAGATACCCCGATATCCATCAGCCCCCTGGATATCCCAATATCTCTCAGCCCTCGATATTCCCCCGTGCTCGCCCAGAGGCGCCTGCAGCCATGGAGCCAGCACAAGGAGCAGCCCAGCAGAGGTTTTATTTACAGCCTGCTGACAACAGGGTGGAAATCGATAGAAGCTGCAGGCAGCAAGTGACTCAATGTCTGTCAGCACCCATGGCAGCTCCTGCCATTACTCCCTGGACAGGAGCTCTTTAACCCTTCCTGGCTCAGCCCAGGATTTACAGGGGTGCTGCAGGACTCCACCACATTTCTAGTTATGCCACCTACTGCTTTTGGCTGAGTTGCTTCCAACTCCAAGCAGTGAGAATGGCCCAGGACCTCACACATTTAATGTACACAAGTGTTCCCACACAGATACCGCTCATTCAGGCCTCGTGCAGTGCCAGGTGCTAAGACAGAGCAGGTTTGAACAACTTGCCCTCTTTTCAGTTCAGATGAAGCTCTCAGTCTCTCTGAAGCTGGGTTCAAAGCAAGCCCTTATCAAGGTCATAGAGATTTTCAGGGAGCTCAGCCCCTTTTCAGAACCAGTTTACTCAAAAGCTCTTTGATAAGTCAGCCCCAATTCACCACTGGGATGCACCACTTTGGAGCCAACACAACTTCCCAAACCAAGTCACACCCTCCAGCCTCCCAAACTAAACCCAAAATTACTTCAAACACAAGATAGAACCCATTTGTTAAATTGGAATCATTCTAAAAAAAATTGTTTTCTGTAAGCCTCTGCCTTCCACAGCAGTGAGGTAAGCAGGTACAGCCACAATGTCACCATCATCCCAGTAAGGAGACACACGATGATAAAGGAAAATGAAATAAACTCCAGATTCCTCAGCTGGCATCMACTCTGCTCACTAAAGGGCACCACAAGTGCCTTAAACCTTCCTGTGGAAGGATCTGTGGCAGTTTCTGTCTCAAACAGAAATAAATCCAACAGCTTTGATCCAGTTCACCCAGACATAAACAAAATCACGCGGTCCTTGATGAAAACACCAAAATGGTTATAGTGGATCCAATACTATGTGGGAAATGCAAAAGGTCCCTTGAAAAAATACCAAATCTTGTTTCACCAGAGTTTTCCAGATCACGGAACAGTTGGTCAAACCTGAGCAAAGATGTGAGAAGATATGTGAGTCTGGCTTGTAATTCTCAAGATGTCAAACAGAGCAGACAGACAAGCTTACTTTTGATTTCTGGATTTTGTTTTAAATTTGTGGCAACCCATGCCATGCTCCCACTGAACAGAGTGCAAAACCCCAAAATGAGAGCAGCACACCCCAAACCAGCTGAGCCAGGAGAAAGCTCTGTGTACCACTGGAGAAAGAACCCAATACAATCAAACAGTTAAAAACATTTATGGAGCAAACATAAACTTTCCATCAGGCAGCTGGTTCTTGCTTGGGGAAAATATATACGTTGCTAATAGGAATTATATCCTGTTTCCTTTCTGCTGCTTAAAACATACAAACAAATTATATTTCAGCCTAATGACATATTATTCATGGATCTTTTACTTCACTGGAATTTATAGTTCAATTCCAAACCTGTTATTTTAAATGTTGGCTGTTTTTCTAAGTAATTCACCAGAAGGAGGTCCAAGGTCTCCTTCCTTCTCCTGCTGGCAGGGAAAAAAAAACCCTGCCAACTTTTACATAAATCGGTGTATATCACCAGCCACGCCACTTAAATGCCTAGACAGGGCTTTTCACATCGGGGCTAAAATGAAAGACACACACTTATTATTGCACAGAACCTTTTTTCTCTAAGGGTCATACAGCTGGTGTGAAACTGGTGGCAGCAGAGCCCTGAAACTCGGAGCAACAAATGCAGCRTTTGGGAACAAGGGAAAATATTACTGGAAATGACACGTTTAAAAAGGAGATCTGCCACCAATGTCTTAATGCACAGACCCATTGCTGAATCGCAGTGAAGGAGAGAGTGGCCTTTGGGAGTTGTCTCGGTTTGAGACAATGCTTTCAGAGAAAAAATGTTACAGAGTAAATGTTTCCTCTGAAGTGAAARATTTGCTAATTTTTTCCCACCAATATGAAATAGATGTTCAGGGAAAAGTGAAGAGGAAAAAAAGTGGTTTATTACCAAAACAGAGTGCCCACAGGACACAGATAAAAAGTAAVTGTTAGATATTTAAAAGTCCAGGAACGCACACCGCTCCCTCCCCCCACAGCCACTCGGCCACATGGTSCGGAGAAAGATGGCAGCTTCTGTGCCCRGGAAAAAGAAACAAAAGAAAAAGTCCACATGGGCACTCAGGCAACAGTGGAAAAAAACCYGGAGGCMGTCCTCTCCTCACRGTGGATGAAACAGAGGGCTCAGTGTGCTTTTCTGTCACTGGCTTGGCTTCTCTGAAGTCCGGGACGATACGGAGCGGTGCCCGCTACTTTTTCCCTGCTGGCGCCCGGCTGGTCAGCATTTGCCTTCTGGTTCTCAGACCACAGCCCTGCCAATCTGCTCCAGAAAATCACAGGAGTAGCAGAAGGGGTAGCAGTCCAGGGAGAGCTGTTTGCCCAAGCAAACAAACACGAGCTAGCTAAACAGCAACAATGGAACTCCGCTGCACACAGCAAGCTGAGCTCCAAAAGGCCCGCAGCAGCATGGCAGCCCAGGCTTTTAACTCTCCGCTGCCTTCTCAGCYGCTCCTGCCCCCTCTTTCGGGTCGCATTTAAAGGCACAGACACCTTTTGGACATACAAGCTGATGGCATATAGGAATACAGGATTGGCACAAAATCAACCCAAGACAGGAGCCCAGCAGTACCCTGGGACCCCACATCCCAAAGAAGGGGCCCTGCAGAGCTCACAGTGCCATGAGCCTCCTCCCTCAGGAGGGATAGGAGCAGGCATAAGAGGATGGGACTGGATCTCAGGTGTTTCATGGGCAGGMGCTGCACTCAAGCCCAGGAGAGTATTTTGCTCTCACCTCCTTGAAATCTCAGGGGCTGCTTTCCTGYTCTGCATTATGTCAGATTATTTTATAGCAAGGAAGGCTGGAAATAAATACCACCAAACCAGCCCTGCCTTTCCTCCCCCATGTCCCACCCAAGAAAATCCCCCAACCCCCACAAAACAAGCTGAAGCTTATGCCAAACCTAACAGAGCTCACACAGACATTGTTATCTTTTGAAATGACACCTTCAATTTAATTATCCCCAAGATTAAATCATCTCCAAACTATTAAGTAAAACAGTTTAGCAGTGCCAAAACGCTGCATCACACSATGATTTCTTCTTTCCTTTCTAACCCCTTTAAGCCCCCTCTCTCACCAGATGCGCAGAAGGGCAGAAGCACACAGATGAGCACTCGACCCTGCCTGCACAGCTCGCCAAGTTTCCCATCTGCTTCCATCCCAACATCAGTTCCACTGGGGTAAATCCAGAGCGGTTCCAGGGGCTTCAGGGGCACAAAGGAATCAAATTTAACACTCTGGACCATGCGTTGTGCAAGTTCAAGAGTACCTGAAAGTGCACCAGCTTCATTTGGGAAAGTGTCTGAGGAAAATCAAGCACCTCCAAGGTATTTTTAAAGTCTTCAGTGTGTTGGCTGCTTTGCCTACATTCCCACAGACCCATCCCAGTCTCTCACTGCACCCTGCATTTGCCTGTYCAGCTCTGCAGACTGGTGCTTGCTGAGCTTAATTGGGCACAGGATTCTCAACCCGTTCCCCCAGTGGTCTGGGAAGCGGCACTGACCAGCACATGGCACTGACCAGCCCAGGGTCACCATGGGAGCAGCACATTCCTGGCRCMYGGTGGACTGCAGGAGCTGTTGAACRGTCAAAATAGAGATATTTTCTTCCCTTTCCCACAGGGATGGACAYCTGCCTCAGCAGGGATGGGGCTTGTCACCAAAACTATGGGAAAAACAAAAACTCTCCAAAAACATTTTTAATGTTAGAGAGTCAAGGCATTACTTTCTTTTTTGGCCATAATGTGCCACAGAAATMATTTCATCCACACACAGGCCRGGTGTGCAGAGAAAATCTTTCTGTGGCACATCAATTTTATAAGATTTCCYCCAAACTTTATCCAGTCAAAMCCCAGAGAACTTTATTGGYACAATGTTAATTGGTCCAACATTGTGCAGTTCTCAGTATTTGGGTTCCTGTTGGATCTGGATTTCTTCACCTCTGATGTTCATTAGGTTCTCATTCTTATCACTCTTTTCCCAGACCAGGTGTCTCTGACCAGCCAGGGGGGAGGTTTGGAGCTGGTGCTCTGTTAATGGTCACTGAAGGTCACTGGTGGTCATTGATGGTCACTGATAGTCACTGATGTCCCTTCTCTCCTGTGTCCCTCCTGCTCTGTTGAGCTGTGAAACTCCTCAGGTTTCATCTGGTGGAACAATGCCCTGCAAAGAAATTTTAGCACCCTTCCCCCAGCAAAGGCAAACAAAATTTTTGAATAAAGTTATACAAAAAAATTCCAACTGGTCTATTTTCAAACTATCTATCCAACAGGCTGAGGGAGCAGCATCACCACCCCACTGCAAGCGATGAAAATAATTCTTTGGTCTCACCACACAAGTCAGGGGAAGCATTTGCCAAGAAGGAATGATTATCCCAGCCAAGCTTGTCAGAACTGCAGTGTCCTTTACCATATGAAGGCATGTGGAGCAGCACAGTGAGGTCTGAGAGAGCAAGGAGATAATTACAACCTTCTGGCTGCAGGGCCCAGACAGGAGCACACAAGGCCTGGGAAGAGGCTCCTTCGGCTGCTGTGAGCCACTAAAACATGGTGTGTCTCTAAAGATTATTTTAGAGCAGTTGATGGACCCAGGATTGGATGAGGACCACAAGCCAGTTGTACCTGGAGCCCAGGAAAGCAGATTTGCTCAGAGGTCGAGTGTTTGGGGCACCACATCCCCCAGCAGCAGGTGCAGGACAGGGGGTGTTCACCAGGCTTTCAGCAGCGCCATACAGAGTGGGCTTGGTCCGAGAGAAAAAGGACAGGGATATGGTTTT
>NW_026623483.1:1072929-1076459 GCF_030028575.1 Malurus melanocephalus | reverse complement strand
GTATAGAAAAAAGGGATTATTTAAATTATACTGGCCAGATATATTGATTAATAAATAATAATGATTATAAGGATGGTTAATTATGATATTGATTATTGAATTATAAAGGTGATCGATCGTTATTGATTAATAATTATTATAAAAAGCAATTAATTATATTATGATTAATGATGTAATGATTGTTGTAATAATTATTACAAAAGTAATTATGATTAATTCATTAATGAGTAATTAATGAGTAATAATAAAAGTAATTAATTGAGATGAAGATTGTTGTAATAATGATCATAAAAGTAATTGATCATAATTAATGAATAATGATTATAAAATGATTGATTGTGATATGAATTATGATTTTTGTAATGATTGTGATGATATCAATTGCAATGAGTAATTGTAATATTGATTAATGGTGATAATGATTATTCTGATTATTAATTATTTTAATTATTAATTGTAAATTAATCATTGAGAATTTTTGGGATTTTTCAAGGATTTTAGAGGACCTTTTTGGGACCCTAAACATTGGTGCTTGTTTTGAAAAGAAAGGGGGAGTTGAGTCCTGAAAACATAGTATGCTAAGCATGTTATGTTTTAAACTGGCCAAATTCCCCAGATAATGAGAATAAATGCTCTATATATTTTCTCACTTTTCAAAAAATTCCAAACGACCTGAGCAAATAATGATTGTATGTATACAATATTATACATATATATTGAAAAATCCCAGTGACATTGTATCCCCACAGACTATATGGATAACTATGGCTAACTATGTATTATATTTATAAGATTGTTTGAAAAGAAAGGGGGAGATGCCGTGGCCCTCGATATCTTGCAGCTGTGTGTGGGGGTTTGGGCTGGAAAACAGCCTGGACTCAGACATGGTCAAAACAGGCAGACTCTAGCTGAATGGGATTGGACAGATGAAAACATCCACCAATAAAAGACAAAAACATGCTGCATAAACAGGGGAGGCTGCCTGGCCATGTGATCTGGCTGAGGCATGTTTGATTGGTGTGTTCTCAAAACCCGGGAAAGATAAGAAAAGTATAGATAAAGCATGCTAGTTGCTGGGGAGAGGAGGAGAGCTAGAAGAGGGCTGGGAGGAGGTCGTCGGGAGAGGAGCAAGGAGAGCTAGGAGGTGACAGCTGCAATCACTAAGAGAGACAGAGAGCAGAGCTGAATATCACTATAGCAGAAAGCAGCTGAAATTGCTAAAGCTAAAAGAGCTACGAAGAATTAATAAAGAAGAACCTGCCCGCCTGCCTGTCTCGTGTGTGTTTCCTGCGCCGGGAGATCTGTGGGTGCTGCTGGGGCTCAATGAGGCAAATCCAATATTCAGTGAGCCAAAAATCCAACAATTGGTGACCCCGACTGAACCAATGGACAGTGAGGCAAAATACAACAGGTGGTCATTGATGGTCACTGATAGTCACTGATGTCCCTTCTCTCCTGTGTCCCTCCTGCTCTGTTGAGCTGTGAAACTCCTCAGGTTTCATCTGGTGGAACAATGCCCTGCAAAGAAATTTYAGCACCCTTCCCCCAGCAAAGGCAAACAAAATTTTTGAATAAAGTTATACAAAAAAATTCCAACTGGTCTATTTTCAAACTATCTATCCAACAGGCTGAGGGAGCAGCATCACCACCCCACTGCAAGCGATGAAAATAATTCTTTGGTCTCACCACACAAGTCAGGGGAAGCATTTGCCAAGAAGGAATGATTATCCCAGCCAAGCTTGTCAGAACTGCAGTGTCCTTTACCATATGAAGGCATGTGGAGCAGCACAGTGAGGTCTGAGAGAGCAAGGAGATAATTACAACCTTCTGGCTGCAGGGCCCAGACAGGAGCACACAAGGCCTGGGAAGAGGCTCCTTCGGCTGCTGTGAGCCACTAAAACATGGTGTGTCTCTAAAGATTATTTTAGAGCAGTTGATGGACCCAGGATTGGATGAGGACCACAAGCCAGTTGTACCTGGAGCCCAGGAAAGCAGATTTGCTCAGAGGTCGAGTGTTTGGGGCACCACATCCCCCAGCAGCAGGTGCAGGACAGGGGGTGTTCACCAGGCTTTCAGCAGCGCCACACAGAGTGGGCTTGGTCCAAGAGAAAAAGGACAGGGATATGGTTTTKTATGATCAAGGCAGCTTYCATCACTCAAATAKTGGYCATCTCTGTTYCAGRGAGAGAAAATGCAAACTGGATTGARGYACAGAGCTGAGAARCACCGACACCTTTTACAGAGCCTTTTTAATCACAGGAAAGTCACCTGAGCTGCCCCTGAGTGTCCCAGCCTGCACAGCACCTCAGTGTGCTGGTGATTCCTCCTCTGTGCACAGGCACACACCATTCCTCCTGAGGATCTCTGAAATCTTATGGTGACAGGAAAAAAAGCCATCCAGTTTCTCAACAGCAGCCACCCCCCTCGGCCACCAACAAAATAAATGCCAGTAGGAAGTGGGAGAAGAGAAAGTGTTCGAAAAGGGCTGGCATCAAGGGAAGCATAAAGGACCAGGTATCAGACAGTTAACAGAAAAAATTGTTCTTCCTCAAGGTTCTTCTCAAGCACCCCAATTTACTTGCTGGGCTGTGCTCTGGTAGGTTCATCTGCTCCGATGGAACCAGAAAAGGTCTCAATAGCAGTGAAAAGATCTGAACATCTTCTGAACCACACAAGAATTTCAGCTGTGATTGTGTCCTGTGACACAGAGGTGTGGAGACTGCTCATGCACAAACACAGAAATTCACAGCTGCCTTAATTTTGTGATTTTTAACCAAAGCAGACAGTGCAGACAGGAAGATCTTTCAGWTTGAGGCTCCATTCTGTGTTTATAGCACAGTACAGACCTACAGATGTTGTTCACAATATAAATAACTCCACTTTCTCCACTCATTCAAATGAATCCCATCCACCACTATTCCTAGGCCTCGGCAGGAGAATTAATCTCTTGACTGGTGTCTGTGCTGTTTGTTATTTCATATTCTGTCGTGTCTCCCCTTGCACAGGAACGGTGTTGAGCCGTGTGGAGAGGAACAAGAGTTTCTTATTTCTACAACAGTTTGCCTTTTGAAAAGTTTTAACATTTGGGTCTCTGGAGGCCTGGAAATGAAATCCTGGCACAGGAGAGCTGTGTGCTAATGGCATGACACTGGATTGGATTCAGCTGAACTGTGGGGCTGAGAATGACAGTGCCTGCAGCCAGAGGCAGCTGATGCAGGGCAGAGAGGGAGGAAAGGAGAAAAACATGATGTCAGGCCTGAGAACGCACCCGTCTGAGTTATCAGCCTGCTCCGAGTCAGCAATTTATTTCATTAACRTTATTCCCTCTGGTTTTACATCTCGGTTACCCCAGCAACCCTTTCCCAAACTCCCTGTACTGTTCATGTGTCGAACACCAGCACATAGTAAAAAAGGTCTGATGGAGCAAGAACTCGTGGCCATTGTTCCCTCACAGCCCTCCAGCCACAGCACTGAGGCACCAGGAGCCAGAAACACACAGAATTGGGTCCATGGTGGGGAAACCAAGGCAG
>NW_026623483.1:1000703-1072528 GCF_030028575.1 Malurus melanocephalus | reverse complement strand
GGAAGGAAGGAAGGAAGGAAGGAAGGAAGGAAGGAAGGAAGGAAGGAAGGAAGGAAGGAAGGAAGGAAGGAAGGAAGGAAGGAAGGAAGGATGTTTTACTTTGCTGAAATATTTTATTTTTAAAAACCTTTCCACGGGTTTACAACTGTTGGTGTGAGCTAAAACTCAAAGGTTCTGCTCATGGTGATTCTTCCTCCATGCAGAAGCTGATTTGAAATCCTGTGCTGTTCYTTTGGASYAGTCTCTTGCTCCAGTGTCCAGCTYCACCACAAAGTGAGCATCTGGMAGARGCCAAAGCTGACACTGGGATATTGCAGTGAGGAGGGGATGCAGGACTGGGATTCCATCATTCTGGGTGGGATTTTAATTCATGACAAAGACAAGAAAAAGGAGCAGGCTCCTGCAGAAGCTATCAGGCAAGTGGCCACTGCCAATTCCTCCCCAGATGATCATTACACGAGAAAATTACCACCAAACTCCCCARCTTTCAGCAGGACTTGTGTCCCTGCTTCCCTCATCACCTGTGAATGTCATCTGCTTCTCAAAGCCCATTAACATCACCAAACAGGGAAAAAGGCAGCAAGGTGGTTTTCATTCTTTCACCTAGGGTTGGCACAGAGTTTTGATGTAATCAGATAAGCAGCAGTCTTCAATTTTCACAAAAAAAAGATTTATATATGCCACAGCTACCCCTTAACTGGTTCCTTTCAAAGTGGAATCCCACTGAAATGTTCAGGGTCTTACCCAAGCAGTCATGGATGGCCCCWTAAGCCAGACTGCCCCTTCCCTTTCCAACTTTCTAAACAAATCAAGGGTGTAGGAGTTACAGCCTGCCATGCTAGCATACAGAGCTCCTCATGCTCCTCGAGCTCTCCTCAGACTAAGAATAAATTGCTTTCCTTCCTACTAGTTTTTCAGCTCTTTCTACCCATCAATTGTGCAAAAACCTGTGAGCAGAGCGCAAAAAGCCAAAGGTTTTCAGGAAAGTTCAGGATACACGGTGTGGTGTCCAGTTCCAAAATGGCATAAATTATATCCTGGAATGCATTATGTCCTGCTATGTTAGACAAGAGGAAATGTGGTATACAATGAAATAAAAGACATCCTGGAACCCATTACATACTCAGAAGACAAAAGAAAGGACATTATAGGATCGATGTGGCTAATAAATGATGTGTTGGCATCTCTTTTCTACCAAGATGTGGATTAACAACAGATGTATTACACTAATGTCTATTTGTACACTAATCTAAAACAACTGCATTCTGTTGCAGACAGGAATTTGATAAATGCAGCCCCCATTCCAGCTCTGAGTGCTGCTGAGCTTTAGGAAAGGTGGGGAGGGAGGTGAGCCACTCCCAGAGTTTTGCTTTTCGGAGTTCAGGCACTTGCTCTCACCTCCTTTTCTCACTGGGCTGTTCCCTGCTGATTTCTTGCCTGCACACCTGGGATCTTACAGATACAGGGAAGAAAAAGGGCTGCTCTGAACATCCCAGAAGGAAGGAAATGGGCTGCTCTGAACATCCCAGAAGGAAGGAAATGGGCTGCTCTGAACATCCCAGAAGGAAGGAAATGGGCTGCTCGGAACATCCCAGAAGGAAGGAAATGGGCTGCTCTGAACAGAAGGCTCAGCTGAGCTGCAGGGTACTTGGGAAGAAGGGGTAACTCATCACTTTGAAGCAGGCAGTGCTGTGCAGCTCCAGAGGCTGAAGAGTTAATTCCTGGAGCCCAGTAATTTCCAGGGTATCACTTTCCTTCTCCCAGGCCAGCAGCAGTCACACCGAGCCCTCCAGGGATGGCAGCTGCAGGAAGCAGGCACAGGAGACACCTTCCTGGGGTATCTGAGGAGCACGGGAGGAGATCCTGCTGGATTCACCCTCCAGCTCCTTTTCAGAAGGAGCAGCTGCAGAGGAGCTGCAGGCAGAGCCCCCAGGCCCCTGTACAGCCCAGTCTGAGAGTTGTGACAGCTCTCTCACCTTCCTCAAGCTGAGGAGCCAAGCACAGGAGAGCATCCTCTGCCATTCTGGAAACCCAGGAGAAGGTGGGGACAATCCTCTGCCAACCCTCGTGGCACAAAAGTGAAATTCAGTTTAGTCCCAGCTGCAGAGAGGCTTCCCCAGGCACTGCTGCTCTCCTGTGGCACACACAGAATAAAARTCTCTCCACAACATCCCAGATTTGGGGTGTCTCATGACAGGGAGGTGAGGAAACAAATGCTTCATGTTCCTTCTCCCACATCCTAAGCTTCCCTGAGGACTGGTGTGATTATTCCCCATTACCAGTGCAGAAGAAGGGGCCCTGTGGAGCACAAGCAGAGAAGTTTGGAACACCTGACCCTGTGGACCCAGCAGAAGCTGTGGTGATGGCATTGGTGGGAGCTTAGAATCGGGAGTCCTCCCCAGCCCAGCACCCCAAAACTGCTCTCTGCCTGTTCCTGACTCCAGCTGTGCCTCAACCACTGAAAGAGAACAAGAACAATGGGTCTTAGGGGGAAACAAAAGAAACAGAAGCCTGGGAGGAGGAGGGAAAGGAATGTGGAGCTGGCTAGATGAGAAAGCCTAGGTGAATATATCCGATCCTTCCTCCCCAGCCAGCAGAGGCTTGCTCTGTGAAAAACATTTTCTCTGAAATAATTTGCATTTGCTTCCAAACTTAGAGCAGATCTGTCACCAGTCACTCAAAGCTCCACTTGAGGAACTAGCTGAGATTATACAAAGATGTGATCGAGCCTGTGCTCACAATGCTCACAGCCTGGCTTGTCGGTGTGGCCAAGAGCACTGCCTGGAAAGCAGGAGGATGAGCTGAGGGTGCTGCAGTTACACKGCACAAAATGCCAGAGTGGCTGTCAGCCAGGGCACAAATGTGGAACACGGGAATCTGTGAGCAAAAATACTTCTTTTCAGCACATCTATGGGTGCCACAGACTTTTTTTTCTGTGCATTTTCAGGATTTATATCAAGGGAAATTGCTATTTTGTGTTCAGCAGCACAACAGCTGTTCAGGATTCACACTGCACTGCTGTGCTTCCAGCAGGCACATTCAGCTCCCAGCACAGCACTGACCCAGGCTAGTCCCACTGTTAACCAAACCTGAAAATTCCTTGAAGYTAAAATTTCTATCAGAATTAAAAATTTCTATTATTTAAAATAATTATAATTAAAAATTTCTAAAATTAAACAAAGCCTCTCCCTTCAGAGTTCCTAGTGGGGATATTTAGAGAGATGCTGTTAAGAACTTCAAGAAGCTCTGCTTCAAATTTAGACCTTATCTATRCACACACACTTGCTAAAGGCCATCTCTGAGCAGAAAGTTGCAGAATAGGTGTGTTCTCCCCAGAGATCATATCTCTTCCCTTTCCCATAAAAATCCTACAAAATCTGAATCAAAAGGGAATGTCATATTTAGGCTATGTTCTCTGCTTTAACAGCTCTGGTTCACATTTTCATTTCTTGCATTTCTCCTCCTTTCCCTTCCCTGGATGTATGTCAATGCCCTTAAGGTGCTGAAAAAGCTAAGTTACTCCACATGGAGTACAAGTGGGAAAATTCTCCARCTTCCACATAGTTCAATATTCCAGAGTACAGTCTGAAGTTTTGCTTCCTGCAACACTTCAACACTTTGCARCAAGTTAATTTTTCCTGGGACAAGAGGATTTGCAAACTTCCATATGAGATTTGTTTGAAAGATGGCTCTCCCTGGCCAAAGGGTGGTGGTCATTCCACAGGAGAACAACGGACAGGGATCCTTTGGAGAACCCCCCTTGATGGCAAAAGTCAGGACATGGCCAAGCCTCCTTTCTCCTGAGGCAATGCAGTGACCAGAGGCTCAAAACCAGCCCTGAAAAGTGGCAAGATGGGCCATTAGAGATAATTCAGGGCTAATTAGAGCTTCGGTTTTGTGGGTGTTTGAAGCAAAGGCTTTAGAGCAGCAGAAGTTGGCATTTGCAGCACACMCTCAGCAGCAGGACCAGGAGCTGTTCCTCCATTCAGAGCACTCCTCAAACACCACAAAACACAACAGGAGACCCAGACAGCYCTTCCCTGAAACACCAACTGCTTCTCCACAGCTTTCAGCTCCCACAGACCATCAGCCATCACTCCCTGCTCTGATGTGCCCAGGGAGGGGACAGGTGCCAGCTGAGCCTGAAGCTTTGTGTGCTTGGACATGGCCAGGAGAGGGACACGTTCATATTCCAGGAAAGGAAGCAAGCTCCACCTGGGCAAACAAGAGCCTTGGAAAGACAGGATTTAAGGGGAGGTGAGGGAAAGGTAAAGAAGGACAACACATGGAGGAACTACAGCATCCTGCCCCAGGCTATGCAATTCCTGGCCTTAGCCCCTGTCCCTGAGCACCAAACACTTCAGATGAGTTAAGACCCTGGCCTGGGTGCTGCTATGGAGCTGGAGCTCTGCTGCTTTCCATCTGTTTGTACTTGAGCTGATCAAGAGTCTCATGAAAGGAAAAGAACCTCTTAAAAGCCATGAATAGGGAAAACTGGGACAACTGCAARAGGATATCCTAGAAGCAGAAGTGAGGACAAACTTTGGCTGACAGCACTTAGAGCTGTAATAACACTCTCCCCYTATGTTTAATAGCCATTAAAGAAAAAAAAAAAAGACATCCATGTACAAAAACAATCACTCCATCAAAAGCTGAAAAGGGGCCCTAAGGCCACCTCAGTCTGTGCAAGGCATTGGCAGGGTGCAGAGGGAGTTTTAATTTCTCCATTGCTCTTAAAACAACAAAGAATTCCAGTGGCAGCATCTACTTCATGGCTTCATTTCAGCAATCACTTTATTTGTTGATCTCTGAAGATATTGTGGCAGTTTGGGGTGCATTCATCAATACCACAAGGTCTGTGCCCCCTGCACAGAGCATTAATCCCTCAGAGGACACCTGGCAGGATGCACAATGTTCACTTTCTCTGCAGACAGCAGCAAAGCAGGGGAAAACACAGAGAAAAGGTCACTCTTGGCTGACAGGGACAGAGAGACCGGGAGGAACAATGGACACAAATGCATCCACATGGAAACAGGYCTTGCTGCAATCCTGAAACACAGGACAGCAAAAAGCACCTGGGGACTTCCTCTGTACAAACACTTGGTCAGGACAGGTCAGCTCCAGGACAGCTCTGACATCCACATGGCACAGGGAAAGTTGACCTCATTGCTGCTCTACCCAACAAAAACCCAGGTGTTGAGAGGGAACCAAAGCTTAGGGCTTCTCTATCTGAGCTCAGGGATACCAAAGAAAAGTCTTCCTCAGCAGCTGCCAGTGTGGACACTTCAAGTTCCTGAGACAGCAGAAACATGTGCCCCTTTGGAATTGAGAACATTGCTGGATGTGCTGAAAACAGAGTGAAACTGCTCTTCAGTGTATTCCAAAACTGTCCCCATGGCAACAGGAGCAGAACAACTTCTCTAGAATCAATTGCCATCTCTGCTTGCCGAGCATTAGCAGCTGCCTCCAGAGACCTGCAGCACAGGCAGCTTYCAGGAAACAAACTGATGTGATTAGGGGTTAAAGAAAGACCATGAGAGCCCCAGGTGTGACAAGAGTTCAATCCTTGCTCTCAAGGGGACACACAGATGGCAGACCAGATGTCTGGGGAGAGCAGGGTGCTCCTCAGGTAAGAAGAGGTATCAAATTTGGATCTGGAGGCAAAATCCACAACAGGCTTCCACACAGGGAAATTCTAGATGGCAGTTTGCTCTGACGGAGATGGCTGAGAAAAAGCTTACTAGGAGAACTTGAGACCAAATACCAGTTAAAATGGAAGAATGTTCTTGCCAAATTCCTTCACTTGAGGGCTGTGTAATTAGGTCAGGAAAAGCACAACAGAAAGCACAATAGAGAGCACTGGGGAGAACAGCCCTGCCCTGGCTTGCTGACCCACCAGRCCTCCTCCACCTCCACAGTCTGTGTTTCACTGCAGCTCCCTGCAGGTGTGCATCACACCAGGTGCAAAGGCAACCGTTCCCATCCCATCATGAAACTCAGCCCTGGCCAAGTCGGGGAGAGCTGTATTTTGACACAAGTCAGAGCAGCCAGGGCCTGTCAGCAGAGGAGCCCTCCCTGTGCAGCAGTGGAGCTCTGCCCAAGTCCCTGGTGGTGGGCAGGACACTGATTTYCCTCTGCTGCTCACTGAYTYCCACGTGCTGCTCATAGATTTCCACATGATTCTCACTGATTTCCCTGTGTGCCTCACTGATTTCCATGYGCCTCTCACTGATTTCCACAATCTGCTCACTGGTTTCCATGTGCCTTTCATTGGTTTCCTTGTGCTTCTCACGGATTTCCACATGCTGCTCACTGATTTCCATGTGCTGCTTGCTGATTTCCCCGTGTGCCTCACTGATTTCCACGTGCTCTCACTGACTTCCATATTTCTGCTCCCTGATTTCCATGTGCCTCTCACTGATTTCCACAATCTGCTCACTGGTTTCCACGTGCCTTTCACTGATTTCCATGTGCTCTCACTGATTCCCACCTGCTGCTCACTAATTTCCATGTGCTCTCACTGATTTCCCTGCACTGCTCACTGATTCCCATGTGTTCCTCACCGATTCCCAAATTCCTCTCACTGATTTCCATGAGCTGCTCACTGATTTCCACRTGCTGCCCACCAATTCCCATGTGCTGATCACTGATTTCAAATTCTGCTCAGTGATTTCCCTGTGTTCCTCACTGATTCCCTTGTGACTCTCACTGATTTCCCCATGATCCTCACTGATTTCCCCATGATTCTCACTGATTTCCACATTCTCTTGCTGATTCCCCAGTGATTTTCACTGATTCCCTCGTGATTCTCACTGATTTCCACATTCTGCCCACTGATTTCCCTGTGATCCTCACTGATTTCCATGTGCTGATCACTGATTTCCACATTCTGCTCACTGATTTCCCTGTGATTCTCACTGATTTCCACTCTCTCACTGATTTCCCCATGATTCTCACTGATTTCCACATTCTGCTCACTGATTCTCTCGTGATTCTCACTGATTTCCACAGTCTCTCACTGATTTCCTTGTGATTCTCACTGATTTCCTCATTCTCTCACTGATTCCCTTGTGATTCTCACTGATTTGCACATTCTGCTCACTGATTCCCTCATGACTCTCACTGATTTCCACATTCTGCTCACTGATTTCCACATTCTCTCACTGATTCTCTCATGATTCTCACTGATTTCCCTGTGATTCTCACTGATTTCCACATTCTGCTCACTGATTTCCACGTTCTCTCACTGATTCCCTTGTGATTCTCACTGATTTCCACGTCCTGCTCCACAGCAGCTGTGACAGCCCCCCTCCTCCGTGCCTGCAGGGCTCAAACCCCAAGGTGTGACACTGCCCATCAGCTGTGCCACTATCCCTGAGAGCTGCAGCAGTGACTCCAGACAGAAATCTAGCTCACACACCCACAGGGATGAGCCTGYTGGAAATGGGGTCCAACCTCCCCTGACATGTAAGGTCCACACAGCCTCCCTGGGATGCTGCCGAGACTCCAAACTGTGAGTACTTGGAAAATCTGGCACCTGGKCACCACAGCAGAGTTCTCTTTCCCCTACCACCCCATAAAACAAAGCTACCCAAAATAGCAAACCAAATTTTGGCAAGGTTGCCGTACATCACCCCTTGTGTGACCTTTCCTGAGTCATGACTGGACCCAGGAGTCTTCTTCTCTAGCKCTGGACTCTGAGTAGATGGCTACACTGCTTCCCTGGAGACCCAGCGAGGCTGAAATAGGAAATGAAATGGAGAACGGGGAGGAAATTCCATCTCCCAACACAAAAAAATTAAGAGGCAGTCACAGAATTCTCCTGGTAAGAGGTAAAGAAATACRTATGCAAGAGCGAAGGCTAGAGACACAGAAATATCTTGTTAAATTTTTACAGTTTAACCACTGAACAAGCTACTTTCTCTCCATAATTTATACCTGAATTGTGTGTCTAGACATGACATCATTTTAAGGTATGCCTTGTGTTCTGTGGTAAGTTTACAATAACCAGAACTTATAATTGCTGTGGTTCAGGTCAGCAAAGGCGGAAAAAATACTCAAAGCCCCTTCTAAGCAGCTGTTCTTGGTAATCGCTTTAGTCTGTTGTTTTCTGTCAAGGAGACAAGGCCTAAAAGCCAGCACTGAACCAACTCCCCTTCCTAAAAGTGACGAATACGAAGGATAATATTCAACCCTCAGTCAGCTTTATTTGGTATGGTTCATATTAAAAGAGTGAGGGATGGCCAGATAAGCGAGGGCAATAAAAACATCTCGTGTGCCTGTGGAGATTGATGGCTACAGGCACTCAGATCCTGCTGTATCCCCATTATCCARATATCCTGTGGGGCTCAGGTGGGATCACAACAAATCCCAGCGTGTTCTCACTGCTGAGGCAGAAATCCCAAGGCTCTGAAATCTGGAGTCCCAGCRCAGTGAACGTGCAGCAGCCACTCTCACTGGAGGGATGAACCACACCGTGACAAGGGCTGCCAGCCAAGGGACTTTAAACACCGGAGGAGCTGCGATCCCTGCCTTGGACAGCACGGCCTGGAGCATCCTATTGCATCAATGAAGTGGAATTTAGTTACTGGAGTGATGGAGAAAGCTGAGCAATCTGAACACTGAACGGTGTTTTGGGGGTTTGGGGGTTTGCACAGGAAGGCTGGATACCCAGGAGCAGAGCACACAGGAGGATGCTCCAGGGCACATCAGAACTGGCCTGGTGGCAGCAAGCACAGAGAAACTCCCATGCTGTCAGATCCAAAACAACCCAAAGATCCCAATGAGAAACCTGGATCTACAGGTACATGAGATGGAACTCAACATGCATCTCCAAAAGCACAGTTCTATCACACATGGGGAAATTGTTTTCTAGAATAAATAGTCCCAGTTGGAAGGGACTTGCAACAATCACCTAGTCCAAGTAACAACCATTTTTTTTTTTTTTTTGACAGAAACATTAATGTTGGTGAGAAGGAAATACACAAGAAGGTTACACATGCTATACTCCTTCATGTTATCTCAAGGGGAAGACAAATTGTACCCAAAACGAGATCAAAGACAACAGACAGAAGCCTGAAGGAATAGTTACTGACAGTGAAGTGAACAAACTCCTAAGTCAAAAGGTAATATCATAACTACAGCTGGCATTTGGAGGCTGTAAGAGGCTGACATTTGGAGACTTTCATCTTTGGTGAAAGACTTCCCAAAACCCAGCCTTCATCACCAGCCTGGAAAGACCCAAAAGATAGAGGGTAAGACAACCACCATCCCTTTTTCTCCACGTCACTTAAGTGATCCAATCCAGACCACCCAAGTACTCACAGCTACAAGAATGTGAATGGGCAGAACCAACAGATTGGTGTGTTTTGAAGTGATATCACCCTCCCTTTCTGTACAGGTTCTGCAGAGTTWTGTTAAGTAAACATCAGTGGTCCAACTCTCTTCTGTCATCTGTAATAGTCGAAAAAAACTGATGATTATTTCTTAGCCTCTCAGAAACTGGGAACCATTTCAGCTGAGAGCAAATGGGAGGGAGCCCACGCTGCTGCGCCAGCAGAGGGTGATTATTGCACCCAAACTGAAGTTGCTTCTATTCAGCTGGTTGATGCAGACCCAGGGCTAGCTCAACCCTACTGCTCCAGTCCACAGGGATGGGACATAGAGCTGCACAGGGATCTGTGCCAGAAGAAGGGATTTAACTTACATTTCAAATCAGCTGCACACCTGGCCCTGCAAACCTGGCACACTGCTGCAGTGCAGGGTTTGTGCAGAGCCTMAAGAGCATTCCCAGGGAGCTGCTCAGTGTCACACTGCTCAGGGCCATGAGGACAGCTGGGGAGCAAAGGAAAAAAAAAACTATGACAGGACTGCCCCGAGATGGTGGTGTTCAAGGGTAGTGGTGAGAAGAAGAAAGTGGCCACTGCTTTTCAGTGCCAAAGCAAAATGCAGCCCTGAGAACAGCATTGCTCTATAGGTTCTTGGGAGCAAGCACATTCCTGCCCAAATGGTGCAGCTGACCCATTACATCCTCTGTCCCAACCTCAGTGTACATGAGGGCCTACAGCTGGCTCATAATGAATGTCTGAAGTCATCGGGGCTGCTCTGGCTTCGGTTCTTGTTGAAGATGTTGAACATCAGCCCAGGCTTGGTCAAAAGGTTACACAGGTTTTCAAATCGTTCCAGCTTGCAGTGACCAAAGGCTGATTTAGGGTTTGCTGTCAAAGCATATTCACATCTACAGTTCTACAAGCYGCCATAAAAAGCCAGGTGGTGATCTGAATTTCTGCTGATTGGAGATATAAATAAGGTACAAAACGATGTGGACAGGAAAAAGGATACTCATTCACTCTGGGAACAACACAAATCCAAGGAGATTGGACTGATAAACAATCAGTGATTTTCCTTGATATACTTCAGGAAAACCATCCTTTCTTACTCCTGACCACTTCTAAGGAGTTTGAGGCATCAAATTTACTTTTGCTGTTTCTTCTGCATCAATCAACAAAAGCCAAAGCTGCACTTGATAGCAGAACACACATTCCAGGATGAAGATTAATATTCCAGAGTGTGTAGCATTCACATTTGTTCAGGTATGGGAGACCAATGCTGAGCGTCAAAGGACAGCAACTACAGAAACAAACGAGTGTCCACTGGGCGTTAATGGAGCCATGTAARTGCTCATTCACATTCCCCATGAGCCATCTGGTTACACCGGTCTGTAAGGAGCTCACAGTTTTATAGTAACTATCCCAACCATCACTGCTGGTGGACATTCTACTTCCCTATGACCAGGGCAGGGCAAGAATGGTGTCTTTGTACAGACCCATCCCTCTACGGATGAACTCCTCACATTGCAGGGGAATGGACTATTTTCCTGGGTAGCTAATAAAGAGCTGCTGCCTTGCTGCGAGCGCTAATATTGAGACAAAAGCAAGAATCTTCAAGTTTATGTTAAACATAAACCAATACCCATCCTCTGCATCCCACCCAGACAGACCAGATGCAATAGAAATAACTGCTTATTTATGTTCCCACGAGGAGCAGCGAGTGCRCAGCACAAGGACAGCGTTCAAGGCATCTCTGGCAGATCACACTGCGAGATGTGTTTAGCAGATCACACAACTGGAGAATGCTTGAAAAGACATTGTTTGCTTAATCACTTGAGGCTAAGCTAGAAAAGATCAAACAAGCCAAGTTTAGGAGTAGCTCGTTCCCCTCCTTGAATGGGCTGTAACTTTTTACAGTGCAGAGCCCTGCAGCAGCACAGCAGAGCCATCCCTACACGAGTACTTGGAGCCACATGGGTTTAACAACTCTCCACACCAGTGAAGAGAAAACCAGAACCTTTGTGACTTAGCACAGAGGTTGAAATGCTGGCTGACAACAGCAGCAGGTTTGTATCTCCACCCAAACTGGCCACTGAAGAACTAAGCAACCAAGATAGTTCCCAATTTCTGCCGCTGTCTCATGGGTACCGCAGCAGTTTCCGCAGCTCACACTGCAGGAAACGSTCTCTCTCCAGGAGAGCAAGACCTGACAGCTTCAGCAGAAAGCTCTAGTGCTTGATCTGGGGAGACACATTTGACAGTCACTGGCAGCAGSACACTGTCTAATTAAAGCCCATCTGCCACAAATGTCCCTCAAGGATTTTAGAATGAAGGACCACCTAGCAGTGGACAYGGTTCCTGCAGTTCCCACAGTGGATACACGCCAAAGACCTCTTTAGTATTACTGCTACAAAAGTCATTATGTACACACAAATGAAACCTCAATCTTAAATCCTGACCRGGTCTGGCTTCTTCTCTTTTAGGCTTGTGTATTTCATTTACAGAAAAAGAAGGRAAAAATGTAGGAGTTCTTTCATCTCCTATCTCCACAACCAGGTAAAGGCTAGGACATCTTCTAGCCCCAGATTTCTTGAMTGCTTCTGACTTTTTACAGAATTACAACTGCTGCCCAAATTAATTTAAGATGCCTCCTGGGGCAATCCTGCACCCCTCTCTGTCACTTTTAATGCTCTCCTCTTGGATCTGCCTGCAGTGGAGGCATCAGCCAYACCTGGCACTGCGAGGCTTAAGGAACAGCAATAAAAGTCCCGAGCGTTATTGGCTTACGAGTCCTCGTTTGACAGGATTAGCAACCAGAAAACCGCAAATGCTACAAGAATTCTCCCGTCAAGAGCGAACACATGTGAGATGTGGTTGCATCTGTAGCATGACCCTGCTGTTGCCTCTCTTTCATGCTGCACCCATTGCTGTGCATCTCGAAACATCTGTGCCTTCCCAGTGACTGATTACCCAGAGACACGCAACCGAGCTCGGTATCTGCGCGAGGCCGGGGACTGAACCCTGAGTTTATTACAGAAGAGAGCTGGAGGGAGCTGCTTGCCAGAAATCCAAACTGTAGCCAACAAGTCCCTCCAGGCTCACTTGGAAAGGTCTTGTAACCTCATTGCCGTATGCCTGCTGGGCTCAAAATGAAATGCAAACTCGCATGTTACTTGTGGATTTGGATGCGCTATCCAAGGAAAGACAAATCAGGAGCCCGAGCAAGAAACATATGTTRTGAGTCCAGAATAAAGTTTATCAGTCCTTCACGAACTTCATGATAGGGGATTTTCACAGAGCCATTCCTCAGTATCCTTCCTGCTTTGGTGATTGAGGGACCCAGTACAACCTGGTTAAATGGTGATGTTTCACTCACTTATTTTGATGAACTATCAACATTTTATTAAATGTTGTTCAAAATCTGATGGCACATAAAAACAAAKTTGATTTCTCCAGTAAGTTTTTCCCAGCTTTCATTTATTTAGGAATGGTAAAGTTGCTAAAGAACCATCCAAGAAGAGTTCTTGACACTGCAGTGACAATCAGGATATCTTGCAGTGCTACACTTGTAGGAAACATTTAATCAKCTCCTAGATTTTCTGTAATCACGTGCATGTCATCATTATAATGGGTCTACATATGCTTCTTGTCCTGTTTCCGAAAACCATGGGTTAGCCCTAAACGACCACCAGTCATGGTATTTTTAGAACAGCTTGTTTGTGCTGGTGCAGTTTTCAGCTGTTTATAACACACTTGTTTATAACAAGTTACCCAAAGCAATTATTTAACTGTACAACACATTCAAACGCCATCTACCATGAGAGGCATGCTCCTCTCTGAGCCAAACACTTCYCTTCACAGATGCAGCACATCCTTCTACAGTATTCAAGCTCCTGGGGCTCAGATGTGCAACACAATTAGGAGTGGCTTTTATATGAGTAAAAGAGTTAAAACACTGAAGTTCCAATAAATGCTGAAATTTGGCTCCCCTGAGATCCACCAAGAGAAACACAAACACAAAGTTCATTGGTCATGAAGGTTTTGCTGCTTGTCAGGCAGTGCCATGGATGATTTAGTRGCAGATGTTACACCTGGTCAGAGTATTTGTAGCACCAAACTCCAACACAGCATTTCTTCTCCTGGAGTTTAGAGCAGCAATTCATTCTGACATCTTCCACAAACTCCGTTCCCACCCCTGGGATGCTGCTACCTTCAGAATCTCTTATTTAAATCTGTACATTTAATTATTCCTGCCTCTGTGGCTGTCCTTGATCAAATCTCCCTTCATGGATTCCTGCCCAACTCTACAATTTAGTCAAGATTTAACTGCATTTTAATCCTAGTCTTCCACATATTTCCAGCACTCCCAGCACACACAGATCCCATCAGAGGGCTCTCCATTCCTTACACTAACTAAGAAATGGAATAACAAGCTGCACTGGGCTGAGCACAGCCCTTGGTACAACTCTATTTGCCACCTCTGTCCAAACAATCACAGTCCAAACCCTCCAAACTAAAGCCAGCACAGAGTTTATTTTGACTGAGCTGTGTGTTTTGCACATTTCTGTAGTTTCCCAATGGAGCTGTAGTAACTTTGCTGCCCTCTATCCTTCTGATGGGCTCACACAGAGAAGACAGCATTGGAATGCACTGAAAATGCTTTTGCCTAGCACTTCATATTGAGCTGGAATTAAACTCCAGTTCACCAGGAGTTTATATATTCAGCAGAAATTATTATTCGGAGGAACATTTTTGTTTTCCCATTTAATAACAAGGAATGGAGTAAGAATAAAGTCTCGGAATTGGCAACATGGGAATTCAATGTTTTCCTCTTGCTTTCACCTTGAAGTCTACAAAACATGAAACCAACCTCTAACTTCTCTGGAAAATCCACCTTTGTTCCTACTACTAGGCTTGCAATCCCAATTCCTCCTGGATCCCAATTCTTTGCAATCCCATTTCCACATGGCAAAACATCCCAGGATAGTTGTAATGGGGATTTAGTTTCCTAGTGAACCTCTTCTTCCTGAAGAAAATCTGAGTGGATGAGGCTTATCCTGCTCACATCCTGCACTTGCATGAACCCTCCCTGTGTTGAGGGTTTTGAGCAGCCCACAGCTGGCATTAGGCACAGAAAGCAAAAGTGTTACTGTACTAATCACATTAACTTTTTTAATGAAAAACTTATATAAAAAAAGAGGGGGAAAGGCAAGAGTCCCTAAGGTAGAAACAGGAATGTGTCCATCTGCTTCACCCCCAGATCTTGGCTCCAGTTCAGCTTCCTACCAACTGCACCACCCCACGCACTCTGTGGCCTCCTTCAACCTCTCCCCTTTGTCTCASACCCCCTCAGACACTTCTTGCCACTCACACATGCAAACAGCTTGCACTGTCAACAGCTTGGCTCAAACTTATTAAAAACTCTTTACAAGAGCACCTTGGCCCGTCCATCTGCTCTCTGTGGAAAGCTGAAGTGATGAAGTCTCCCATCTTTAGGATTTTCCTTTACTCTCATGTCATTAAACCCCAGGAGTAGCAGACATTCCTCCAACACTCACACAAAGTGACAGCTCATTATTGGATCAGTTGTGCACAGGTCTCTTASAACTTGTGTGGTATAAAGAATGTCCTTGTCTCTCCTCAGATATCAAGGATATTCACCAWAAGTGAATAAATTATTGCACTAAAAAGAAATGGCACTCTGCAAATCAGGCCACTTAAATATTCTTCTGCAAGAAACTCAGTAAGTTCTTCCTCAAGGAACCATCCCATTCAGCACTGTTTGACAGCAACACTAAATCCACACATTTCATAACTAAGCCCTTGAAAAGCCACGGGGAGGGAGCTGTAATTTCGTAAGTGCTCAGAAATTAAACACAAACCAGCTGGTTAAGTGGGTAATAGCCTTGCAAAGTCAGTGAGAGAAAGAGACTCCTCCTTGCCACCCTTCCAGCTGTGGGCATTTCATATCAAAGGCCTAAGCCTCATTTCCTATTCCTGATAAAAAAACAAGTCAATGCAGCAATGAGAAWGATCAGATACAGCACCAGCAGGGACGTTTAATTCTTCCAGTGTTATCTGTAATTTGCTTGAAAGGCGTCAAACAGATCAATGGACTATAAGTGGATCAGAAACTATTCCTCTCATTTAGCTCTTCTCCATGGAAATGGCAGCGTATGCTCTAAAAATTACTGATTTCTGGTACAAACACAGCTCCACCCTTTCCCCACCACCTCCAAGGGAATGTCTGTGGAAAAGAAAGATTGGGTGGAGTTTTTAGGAGTGTTCTGCCTGATTTTGGTGCTAACTACATTCGCAGGATTCACAGCATAACATGTCACATCCCCGTTTTTCCAGAGGACGCCACACCGTCAGCAGCTCTCAAAGGCTGTAACAACACAAGACTCACATACAGGGAAGAAAACAACTCCCTTCTAACAGCCTCAGGCAAATAWAAGTTTCATCACTGTGAGGATAAATGGGAAACAAGTGATAATTTGTGGGAAAACAGAAGCTTTGAAGGGAACAGCTCCATGAGAAAGTATCATCCTAAAAGGATCATCCTACTGCTGAAGGAGGCAGTAACGATTGTGAAAGGAGACGCTGCCAAGAGGTTGTGTGGGCTCTTTAGAACCCACATTTCAAAAGTTCTGTTYCCAAGTAATTCAGGAGCTCACCTGGGTGCAAAACTTCCAATATCTAGTTAATCAACCACTAGAAACGTCTCTGAGCACGCAGAAGTCTAAAAGAATCATAGAATGGTTTGGGTTGGAAGGGTCCTTAAAGTTCTCGTTCCACCCCTGCTGTGAGCAGGRACACCTCCCACTGTCCCAGGCTGCTCCAAACCCTGTCCAGCCCTACCCAAGGGAAGGTTATGCTCACTCCTGATTAGAAATAAAGCAAATTCATAGGAAAGTAATTCACTGTAAGCAGGTGGGTCCTTCACTTGTGAATTAAGAAATGCACAGCAGAAAGCATCCAATGAGTTTGGGAAAGCAAACCAATAGCTAATCAAAATAAAGCAGATTCTCTACATACCACAGTAATTTGGTGAGATCGAAAAAAATCAGGACAATGTAATGGCACAGCATACAGCTTTCCCAATTAGGTTAAGATAACATCTGCAGATATTTAGCACTTTGGATATTTTGACATTAGGTGCTCAATAAAATTCTCTCCGTTCAGATTAGAAATGTCCAGAAAAATGAAACTACACACATGCTGGAATGCATTGTCAAAATATTTAGAGATCTAACAGGGGGTTTTTGTTTTATTTTTTTTTTTTTAATATGTATTGAAAGAGAAGATGAATATGAAGATGATTTAGAAATTGTTCAAGTAGTCACAGAGTGYTGATGCCAGAAAGTGCTCTCAGCCGCTGTGGATACTTCCAACAGTGACCACACGCTCCAGGAACTCCTCAGAAAATTTGATGAGTTTGATCAAGGGTGACACTTGTTATGCCCGAAGCCAGAGGTTGCTGGATGGTCAGCACAGTGATGGGAGCACAGAGCTTGTGGGTGACACATCGTAGGGTGGCTTGGGAAACTTATGGGAGATSCTGTATTGAAGAGGCCACCAGAAACACAAGAGAGAGGAGGTAGAATGTTGGAGCAGCAGGAGGTGTGTGCTGTGGGGGAAAATATTCAAATATTGAAAGTAYTGGGGTAGGTACTGTCCAACCCCTRTGTACTACATCACAAACATCACTACTCAGGAAGCCACTTCCACATATCAGCAATTCCATCATGGGGGATTCACATGCTTTGATGCTTTTTCACAAAATATTTTTGAAGGTAGATTTACAGAGATAGTTACCACCTTTTACCACCTACTTACTAGCTAGAAAACTATCAGTAAATTCACATTACACTTTATAGTCTGTAACATGTATTCACATAATTCACTTATTGTATCTAACAGACAAACTTTGGCATGAGAAGATATTTTTAGAAGCAAATTTGTTCCGTGGAACCAAATGTTGTACTTGGTTTCAGAGGTCTCAAACGAGAGCTAAGTCACATTTCACTACAGGAATGGCTGAACCAGTCTCTAGTAGAGAACTACAGRGATCTGTTAGATACAAACTTGAAGGGAAGGAACCTCCATCTGCCACAGTCTGGGGAACAGAACTGCCCAGCCAGCCAGAGAGCACTGAGAAAATTACCTTGGGGAGAATTTYACTGTTCACAAGGAAATTTTTGTTTTATGGCAGGAGCTGGGCTCAGTTAAAATGGGCAAACATCACTGAACCAGGACTCAGCAGGAGCAGGCAGGGTGATGGCTCTGACTCCTGCTGCTTTCTTTCACATTTCCTCAGTTTCTAAGGGAAGATGAAAAAGCTCAGGGGCAGCAAAGAACTCTGCTGAAGAAGCACTTGAGAAAAGGAGAACAAACTCAACCGCTGGGGAGAAATGCTGTGAGCTACAGGAAATGTTACTCTGTGGTCTCCGTGATGCATTTTCACATACATGGAAAGTTTTGTGTTCTGATGGTTCACGGGGGAGGAAAACAAGACTTGGAAAAGCGAGGTCCCATCAACACCACTTTGAATTCCCTTCAGAGCACTTCAAGGGGCTTTCAAACTTTCAGGTCTCTTGTTTTGATGTTCTTTCTCACAGTCTCATCAGATTTTGTCTTGTAATTGCATTTGCTCTTTTAAGACTTTCCTGGCAGTGTTTTTCTGCATCTCTCCTCCTGGGACCAAGAAATTTTGTGAACCAGCAGTAAAAAATAAAAGGGTTTTTGCATTCTGTCATACCAAGAGGAAAGTCCTCRCTTTCTTATGCTGCTTTGAAAACTGTGAACACGTGGGAATCCAAGAGGTTTGAAAAATACCAGGATGACAAGAAAGACGCAAACAATAGTTATTAAAAGTAGATAATATTMCAAGAACTGAAATGAGGAGGGGTAGAAATAAAGTAAAAGAAGTTCTCCAATTAAACCATTATTTGAATAAGGCTGCTCAAATTTCCTATCTTATTTGCATTCTTATGGAGAGAAAAAAAAAGTAATCTTGAAATGACAAAAGCATCACTTTAGAGGTGCTAAGGTTACCCTGGGAGCTGTTTCTTGCCCAGCTGAGCTGTCTACCATCAATCTGCTTCTGGGGTAAGTAGGATCCTGGCTACTGTCCCAAACTCAAGCAGTACAAACAAACAAGGAAGAAAGCTATGCTATATTTGTGAAGCAAAATAAGCCCTTGCCTGGCTGGAGAGCTCCAGGGCAGTGCTGAGCCCCTGAACTTGCTGGGGACACTTTTCCTCTCCCAAGAGGTTGCACTTGCCTTTGAACTTCCAGCCATACAGAAAAAAAAGGCTGAGTTGAAATGTCAGCATCATCTTGGATTCGAATCAATCAGTTTGATGCATGATTGCAACGGCAAAACCACTTCACCCCTGCGCTGCCCTCATCCATATGTTCTTCATATCAGCAGTCAGCAGACTGGGTGGCTCRGTGCATTCATTTCCTGTCCTGGGCTTGGGCTCCACTTTAAACAAAACAAAAACCCCCTGAAACTGGAAAATAAAAAGTTAGCATCTAGTGACAGTTATATTCACCAGACTGGTTTGCATCGAGTCTCTTTCTCCATCCAAGGAAGTTGCAAGAAACCTTTTGGGAAGGCCTGGTACAAACTGGTGATTTTTGACTAAGTGAGCAGGCCACAGTTCCACAAAACCAATAAAGGAATGGGAGATCTTTCAAACGCTGACATACCTTGGGCTGAGTGGAAAGTCATGAAGGRAGGAGGAGAAAGCCCCAAGCAGTGTCGGCTCAATAAAGGAAACAGGCTGGAAACAGGTTAATTTATCTCAGTAAATTAATGGCTCCCTGAGAGCAAAATCTCCGTGCACCTCTAGAGCTGGGCTTCCTCCAGACAATGCTGCTCTTTATCAGCTTCAATGCAGGAGTTAAAATCCCGGGAGAATTTAAACCTAAAAATGTGCAGCTTTCAGCATTWATGTAGGTGCCTGCCAGCTGCAGTGAAGTAGTCACTGTCTCAAGCTAAACTTGTTAGCTGAGGATGGAGACACTTTAATGATCAAATTGCATTTAACAGCTTGCTCTAGCAGAGGACAGTTGCTGTGCAAAGGGAATTTTCCTGCTGGAGGTGTCACCAGGAGTCTGTCACACTTTGGGGCTGCATAGGCACCCTGAACTGCTCCTTCTGCCGTTGGGGAGACCACAACAAGTTCTGCACATCAGAAACAGCTGCAGCCTCTGAACAATTTCAAATTCTTTGACTTCTTTCTTTGCTTCACCCTCTCCCCATCTTGTCTTCCCTCGTAAAATGCTAAAAGAAATAAATTTTAAAAAGGCAAGGAAGGCTTGATGTAAGGACAACTAGTAAAAATAATCTGTTCCCCAGATATGCTGCAGTGGTTCCCGCAAAGACACTGCTCCAGCACAGCACAAAAAAGGAGCAAATGTCAACCCTGCTCACTGGGGATTAAAGAAGGAATCAGTAGATCTTAAAGATGGATCTTAAAGCACCAGGATGCAAAGACCACCATATCCCAGCTCCCAGAACTCGGCTGTGGGCTTAATCAACCCCACTGATGGAAACACAACCTCACTGCTCCAAGACCCATTGGCAAAGAAAGCATTTCCCTTCAGTCTCTGGAGCAGGAAATGGGGCAGTGGGAGCTCAGAGTCACTGCAGCTGCCATTCCTTTGGCTCATGGGGAGCAGCAGTCAGAGAACAGGAGGGTCTGCAGCTCAGCAAGAAGACAAGTTGGAAACAGTGCAGRTCCAGGCTGCCTCCAGTCACACCTGCCTCACATCAGCTTCATGCAAGTGACATGAAATATTGAGGGGAAATCTAACTACCAAAGAAAGATGAAAGCATTCTGTGGTTCTACCCTGCTAATTCAATGTGGCTTCATCACTGCACTGTTTTTGTTGTGCTTCAGTTTAGTTTTGTGTTTCCTTTTGTCTGCTGTTTCCAGGAAGAACTCACATAGATAAGCATCCCACCCTCTCAGAGGAACCATACGAGAGAGCACACAAAGGAAAGAGTACAAAAGACTTTATATTGGATTGCCAAATACCCTGAAACAGCCTCTTTTTATCCTCTTTTCCTTACATTTCCAAGTGACACTAACATTAAGAATTAACATAAGGAGTAAGTAAATATTTCCATTTTAAAATTGACAGTTTGAAGGGCCATGCAGACCACTAGCACCAGTATTTACACTAAAAACTAAGTGGCACAACTCTGTGTACTAGAAAGAGGTCTTTTTTCATTTTCCTCTTTCATTCAAGAATATGGGACTGTCGGTAGCACCAGATGTTTTAAGGAGAGGGAAAAAAAAAGGTAAAAAGAATCTCACACATCAAAGTGAGGGCTTACTGCTGGCTTTCTGCTCACACTCCACAGACCATATCCAAGCCCAGAAGAACAGTTCCACCTTGAAAAGTAACTGTATAAAATTGTCACCTCGTTCCACAGACCCGCTGCTGCCGGCTCCCTCAAACGAGCTCCTGTTGGTTTTTCATTTCCACCGAGCTGTGCTGAGGCAGATCTGGCACTGCGGGAGGGAGCTGGGAGCTCTGCTTTGCRCCACTAAGCTGCAGTAACTCACACCTGGCCAGGCACAGGGGCTCCCCAGGCACATCCTCACCCAGCTGCAGGGAGAAGGAACAGCTCTGCCACCCTCCATCCTCAGCGACAGTGAAAACCCAAGCTGCACACAGCAGCTTCTCTGGCAGGCTCTCCTCTTCTAACATCGTGTTAAAATGTAAAGCTCTCTCCTGCAGACCACAACTCAGGGTAGCTCTGCCACTTGGTAAAGGTTTTCTGGAGCTTCTGGGAAGCTGTTGTTTCCTCAGCAGCCTGGAGCCAGCTGTTGTCTGCAGCCATCACTCTTTGGGACAGTAGCGAGACGACTTCCTACTCAGAGATTTGTCTGAATTGTGTGATTGGTATTAAGATGGCACAAAAAAATGAGTACAATCAGAGATGCTGGACACCCSCAGTGACCCTTCAGCAGCCAGAGACAGGCTGTGCTGACCTGATGGAAATGAAMAGAAAACTCCAGGCTTAGTTTGTCCCATTCATAAGCTGTGAACCCTCAGGTCCAGCAGATGCCTTAAGGCCTAAACCTGAAACTTGGTGGAAAGCAGGACTTGTTTTAACCCCCAGAAGTAACAGTCAAACTAGAAAATGTTAGGAAAGAAAATGTAAAACGTGCCCTATTGTGATTAAAAAAAAGGAAAATACTTTTTCTTCCTGCTCTGGAAAGAGCCCTGTGTTTCACTCTGTGCGATGCCAAACCCAGAACTGTGGTTTCACATGCACTGTGCAACCTGAATGCTGCACCACTAAGTCAAGGAGGGGGTAGAAAGGGGAACCAAAGGTACTGATTCAGAGCTCTCTGGGAACACATTATTTATGCCAGACCTTAAAGGCATAAAACTTTCAGAAGCAGCCAGCCAGAGACCAGCTTTTATTGGCTACAGAAATTGAAGGTGATGGCAGGGACATAGAGAAGGTAACACAAAAAGGAGAAAGCACATTTTCTGAACACAAGAAGGCACACATCTCTAAACATGTGATGTCTGATTCCTCTTTTCCTCATTTCTTCCCCCCTCCCTGTTCAGGCCTGTTTGCCTGAATGATCTGAATTCCAAGACCAACTTTCAGAGTTTGTGTGTGACTTTCTGGTAACAATGGGAAGGGAACAGGTGATTTGTTCCTATGTTTAAGAGGTGCAGGGCAAATGAAGGAACAAAGTCCAGCTCAAGGCAGCCCGTCCATCCTCGCTGCTCTGCAGGACAGAGGCATTGCTGGGTAACTCACCCTCCTCACAGTTGCTCCCCGTGAAGCCAGGACAGCACCTCCACTCCAGCGTGGTCACCGTTCTGTAGGACATTTTGTAGGTGGGCCTGATGAGAGTCCTGTAACTAACACAAAYRAGGAGTCAAGGACAGTGCTGATACWYWYYMSMRCAYMTYYYCCCCCTGAATACATCCCAGAGCACCCAGCCACCCTCAGCTGCAGAGAAATAACACAAAATATCAGCAAGGGTTTATCACAGTGTGGATCTGATTCAACAGCTTTTATTTTCCTCCTTCAGCCCTCATGCTCTGCTGGCTCTTCCCCACATCTCTCCCCCAGGTACCTCCAGCAGCTTTGTGGAGATCTCATCACTACAAAGTCCTGCAGGAGGCAGAGATGATGCCTCATTTCCCACCCTCTCCCTCCATGTGGGCTCCTGTGACATCGAACAGAGCCTGGTGGCAGCCTTTCCTCAGTCAGCACGAACAGTGCTCCCAATCCCCCAGGTGTGTTCCCTTCTCCCACCCCCACCACTCAGATCTGGGATGAGCCAACACATCGATGTGACAATGGCATCAGTGACCTTCACAGAGCCTTTTTTGCAGTTGTGTGACCTCAGTTCTCCCCCATGTGAAACAGGGTCACACTCTTCTGGACTGCAGCTGAGGTTTGTGAGCCCTGKGAGCAGCACAGCATCCCCAGGGTCCCAACCACAGCACCAGCACCTGGAGGAGCTGGAGRGTGACCTGCAAGGCACCAGTGACTMTAAAGGCAACACAAAACACCCAGYTGCACAAGTGGTAGCTTTTCCTTTAAAACAGCAGCTCGTCAGTACTGGCAACTCTGAGTTTTCCCAGCACACAGCCAAACAAGTCACTGCTGCTATTCATGAAGCTGAAAGCAAACACAGAAGTTGTACTCTGCAAGCTCCCCTCRAAATTCCTACCCTTATTTAACAGCCAAAGGAATTTGGCACACACAGGGAGAGTCTGAGGCTTTGGGATTACAGTGTTGCAGGCTGCAGCTTATGCTCGTCTGTCCCARCCAGGCAGACACGAGCCCTGAGCATCCTGTCCCTGGGGAAAAGGCTCCTCCTGCCGAGAGCCAGCGGGGACAGAGCACTGCCCCGGGCTCAGCCGGGCAAAACAGAGCTGGAGGCTGCAGGAATCTCATCCAAAAGTGCTGCAAGGGGAGGCAGGTACAGGTGTACAGCCAGGGCAGCACAGAGAGGTGACAAGGCTTGCAAGGAGAGGCTGCCCCTCTGTGTCTTGGACAGAAGGGAACAGCTCGGTCGTGGTTAACAGAGTCTTTGGGAAACTAATTTCTCAGGAAGCTGCTGGTGATGATTCGTGCCAGCTGCCAGACACAGAGACCGAGTTCTCCTKTAGCCACTGCGGAGGTGGGAGCTGCTCAGGCTTCCTCCCGAGCACAGGGCTGCCTGCCCCGGGAGTAGCCTCACCCAGGGATGGCAAAGCAGCGCTGTCTCCTGGGAACAGCATGGCCTCACCCTTGGAGCTGCCGAAAAGCACACAGGCACTGCTAACACCCACAACTGCAGCACAGCACTTGTCTAACGTGGGCTGGACAGAGGCAGYTCATCCCCSCTCTTCCCTGTCCCTCTGCCTCCGATGGCRTTGAGGAGCCCATGGTCATGAGTGMGTTTGAGGACCTGGGGCACGTTGATGTAGGGGGACCTGCAGTGCTTTTTCACAGAGACACCAAAGACACAAAACTTTCAGTGTGTCACTGAGGGTCTCTCAGAACAGCTCTGGCAAAGCCCAGGAACTGAACCCAGGTCTCCCAGCACCCAGTCCTGGCACTAGGCTCCAGACATCTTCCCACATGTGAGTCCTGAACCCTCAGTCAGAGGTTCATGACTTTGTCACAGACACCACAGCTGATTTGACCTTCAGATGAAAGTCTCCAGCCTGGTTAGCAGTGTCCAGAGCCAGCGAGGCTCCCAACACACCGTGATTTTAAAACCATGTTTCTGCCAACACCAAGATGTTAAAGCTCTCTCAAACTTCATTATGAAGTGTGGAGAGTGGCTTGAGCCAGACTGGAATCTTGGCAGCAGTTCTGTGTCAGGGAAGCAGCTACAGTTTAATCCWCAAATGAGGAAGGACTTCTCAGGGCATGACAAGTGTGGAGCTCAGCTGTCACAGTCTGCCACCCACCCTGAATTCCTGGGAAAAGTGCTGATGTGTGCAGCTCTGCTCAGCATCCTGCACTCAGGCACCTGAAGTGAGCCCAGCTTGCAAGTCCAGTTTGTCCTGAAGCTGCTCTGYTCTTCACAGCATCCTTTTCCCCCAGTCTTGTGACACCAAGGTCTGTTGTGACCTGTGGCATCACATCATTCAGATTTCTGACTCCTATTCCAGGAGGGGAGCAAAGAAAGCAGCTTAAGCAAAGCATCACCACCATCTGACATTTGCAGTGTTGCAACTGAAGGAGATGAAAAAAACACATGGAAAAGGAGAGGGAGGAAGATACCTGCTGAAGATCAGAAGCTCTTGACTGAAAATGTGTGGAAAACACAACAGGCAGGAAAAAAAGGATTGGTAACAAAACAGGAAAGCCTTTCCCGTGGATGTCGCTGAAGCCACAAGCCCTGGCACAGGAATCTGCCAAAGCAGAGGTTCAGAGGAGCCACAGCCTGCCCTGCTCTGCTCCTCAGGGAGCCAAAGGGGTGCTCAGCGCACTCAGCTGAGAGCAGGAGAGCTCCAAGARCTTCCCAGAGAAGCAAACCACCAGGATCTGCCACCCCACTGCAAATCAGGCATCATTTCCAGCRTGTTTGCTGAGGCTTCTCACAACATCCCAGGGAGTGGGGTAGCTCCCAGGGACAACCTGGAAAGCTCCACCAACAGCCACTGCTGTACCCAGATCAGARCCAGCACATGGCTGTCCTTGGAGCTGCCTGGTCCCAGTCAGATGAGCTTCAGGAGCTCATCCATGCACAATTCCCATCTGGGAAACAGCATCTCTTGCTCGTGGCTCTAAGGGCCCGCCCAGGCAGAGGAAATCTGAGGAAGGAGCATGAGATGACTGATGAACTGATTTGGGGGTGCAAAGCTGCAACAACTGGAGAGGTCAGGATGCACTGAGGGATGGCAGCCAACAAATGTCACTCGTCAGCACTCAGGGATGTGTCCCCCTTGCTGTCAAGGAAGTGTCACTGAACACAACATCCAGASGTGACAAAGGAAAGGGGAAGAGTGGCACATTCTTGGATCAAAGCCCCAAAAATGAGGTCAAAAGAGAAAGGCTGATCTCTGCCATGACCCAGGCAGGACAGCCTGTCACATACAGGAAATGCCTTCCCCCTTCCTGGATTTCCCCTGCCCTTTGACACTTACAAACAAAGCTGTTTGTGCACAAAGACCACATGAGAGGGAAGGCGTTAAACTTGTTTCCACATCACAAGAGAAGGTTTTGTTACTCTGCTCCACTCAGCCGTTTCAGTTTGTGCCCAAGGAGACCTCAGTGACCCTCAAAGGCTTCTGTTCATTTTTATTCAAGACCGAGGTTGAAAATTTCACCATGGCTGACTGGTGGGTTTCAGGATAACTGGAGGAACTTGCCTTTTTGACTGAMAAAKAATCCAGAAACCAAGGAATCCAAGCTCTCTTTTGCCTCCTCTCATGGCACTGAAGTCAGATACCCACCCAGTGGGTCCAAACCTGTACATACAGAACTGGACTATTGTCTTCCAGGGACCATCATCTTCATTACAAGTGCATCAAAAAGCATTCAGAACAAAGCTGGTGGTAGTTCCTCCAACTCTTGATTCCAATTCCCTGATTCACAGACCCGCCAAAACTCTACACCCCCCTACAGAAAATCAGTTCTGAAATCAGATTTCAAACCCATCAGGTTAAGTAACCGTATCTCCAAGCACTTGGGAAGAAGAGAGYCTAAGAGCTCAAATAAATAAGCTCTCAGGTGCATATTTGGTTCCMAACACCACCACACCTACTCCAGACAGACCCTCACAACCATCCYTTCAAAGCCCACCAGGCAGCTCATCTGTGTAACACTGACGAGAYCACTGCACCTCAGACCAGTGCCACAGCTGGTGCAGGGACAAGAAGCTCCTTTGCCATCACATTGGCATGGCAGAGACCATCACTGTGGATCAGACCTTTGCTCCTTTTTCCTGCAGCCCCAGCATTTCCAGTTTCCCTAACATAAAGGCAGTTCCCCGGGAGAGAACATAACCAGAGGAGTTTCAAATATTCTTCTAAAGACACTGGATTTAAAAAGTAACAAACAACCTGCAGCTACAGGAGCGTTTTTGGAGATCATTGTGTCTTCTGCCTTGGCCAAAGGGRAGGAAGAAGATTCTGTTTAGCTCTGGGCATGTCTGGTTTGCACATCTTAGCAAGAGATTAAACCCAGGAAACAAAGTTATCATCGACCTCCTGTGCCCTGCTGTGCACAGCAATACTGGACTGTCCTTCAGTCCCAAGATAAAAGGCCAAGGACACAGAGACAGATGTTTCTGTGCCAGATTACCAGAGGAATCATCAGCTCCTGTCTTTATGAACAATCAGGTGTCAGTGCTACTGCAGAGCAGCCCTCCAGCAAGAAGGAGGAGTGCCCAGAGAATGTCTGGGCAAGATCAAAAAGCATCAGTCAGCAGCCTGAGCACAAGCCCTGGAKCAGGTGCCCCTCCACCTGTGCCCAGCCAGCACCACACAGCCATAATTCAAAGCTGAGAATGCCCCTTTGTGCCTCAGCTCTAATCCTGCACACCCAGAGCCTCTGCCTGTCCTGTTTGGAGGAGCTCTCTCCATCCTGCATTCACATCCCACGTGTGCTTCAGGGAGCAGACGCCTTTTTCCAAGCACATTTCTCTCCAAGATGTGGAGTCATAAGGGAATTAAAGACATAGAAGGGTTTATGTGTAACAGGACTTCAAATAGCAATCCTAATGCACTGGAATAAGCTCTGGGATTTATTATTCAATTGACTGGAAAGCAAGAAAGAGAGAAGGATTTCCCTGTGGCATTACTAGTTCTGAGGCTGAGGGGAAACATCAGCTACAGGCCAATCTCCTGGGTGACAGATCCCCAAATTCTCCTACTGACCCTGTAGCAACAGAGTTTTCAAAAGCACAGAAGACCAAATTGGATGAGCCTGCAGAATTCCTTCTTTGTTATTCTACAAACCAGCCTGTAAAATCCCTCTGGGAGCAGCAATGTGTTCAGTTTAAATGGAAAGAACAAAAAAAAAAAAAAAAAAAAAAAAAAAAAAAAAAAAAAAAAAAAAAAAAAAAAAAAAAAANNNNGGCACTCAGAGCTCTGCTTTAGTTGGAAAGATGGTCACAAGATGGCCTTGATGACGTTGGAGGTCTTTGTGAACCCAAATGATTCTGGAATAAGGATTCTGTGATGTCTGGGGCTTTGGGGCCAGGGGTTGCACCCCCATTTAAGCTGCACCCTACAAAGCAACTTTTGGGGATCCTGATCTCACCAATTTTGTGCAGACAGACACAACACCCTCTGCTTGCCTGGGGGGACCTGCTCTCCCCACACTGAGTAGAAAAGTGCCTTTGGCCCAGCCCTAGTGATTCCTCAGGATTTCAGTTTCTCTATTTCCACRTCTCTGTACCCCTGTGATTCTTCAGTGTTTAACTCCAGACTCCACAGACAGTGCTGAGCTCCTGCTCTCCCAWTTTCACACAAAACAATTCCTCTGCAGCCCCAAACTCAAGGACACCTCCCTGGGCCAGGCCCCAAGAGATGGAAACAACAGAGAATTGGGGGGAGCCAACTTGGAGTGAATGACTGCATTGGCTGAGCTGCAATTGGAGGATTCAGCAAATCCCAATGTGCAAATGGACAAAAGTGAGAAAGGGTGAAAAAGCCGTGAGCCATTGTCCATTGTGGGTGTGGGACTGCCCTGAATGGCTCTGAAGGCCCTCAATAAACAGAACTGCTTTGGATTCTCTGAATTCTGTCCAGACTCTGGTTTAGGTGAGCCAAATAAGGCATCATTAGGATGTCACCTCCATGCTCCAACAAGGACAACATCTGGAGGAGGCACCTTCTGGGTCCCAGTTTAGGTCCAGCTCACCCCACCCCTCCCACGCCCCAGTGACATCTCTGTGTGGCCACCAGCATGAGGAACCCTTGGGCTGGGCAAACAGAAGCAGCAAATGGAGGTGAGGATGGAGCCTGAAGGACTACAATCAGAACCACAGCGTGATGCTGTGGGACACAAATTTGCCCCAAGATGCTCCTTCCATCCTACACCTCTGTCCAGCGGGCAGAGTCTGCTCCCCAACCCTTCAACAAGCCCTGATACAGCAGTGAGGAGTCAGAAAAGTCCTCCCAACCTGGAGCAGGGCACATTTTGGAGAGGACATTGATCTACCTTCTTCCTTGACCTGCTGTGGTTTGAAACAGAGCCAAGGAAGAAATCAGGAACTAATCCAGCAGCCCTGGGGATGGAGCAGATCGAGAGTTTTGTTTTTCATTACAAAGCCCCAACTGTGCAGAAATAACTGCAGAGAGGTGACTGGCAATGACCCTCCGGGGACAGCGAGGATGAAATCTTGGTGACAAGGGGCTCAAAGACAGAGGGAGAATGGGATAAATTGCAAAAAGGATGAAAAATATCCAGCTGAGACATCAGAGGCTGAGAGCAGAGGAAAGCGTGGCTGTCTGTGCTGGCACAGAGATACATCCCTGAGACTGAGAACTCATGGCCTTCAGAAATCAAAAAGCCCCTGCACCTGAGTAGAAGGGGAGCTGAGATGTTCCCAGGAAGAAAAACGTGCTCTTTGTTAGACCAATTCTTCTGCAAAGATGGTTTTAGGAAGAGCAAAGAGGGACATTTCACCACAACCTCATAGATTTTGCATCTCCTGGGAAAATAACTTCAGAAATAAAAATAATCCCAGGGTCTGGTGCATTTGGTGGCAGTGGATGACCATGCTGACCCCTCTACCCTTTCAAACATTTCTCTCTTGTAGTGGGGAAACCAAAAACTCCAGGAGGAGCCTYGGACAAGGGGGTGCTGTGGTGGCAGAGGTGTTGAGGAGACACAAAACTCTGTCATGAACTCTGGGGCTTGAGGACAATTTGTTTAAGGCAAGAAATCTCTGAGGCATTAGAATATCAGGATAGGGCACCAAAATTCACAGACTTTGCCTGAGATCAGCCATGGCTGGGGAAACACGAGACCAGAGAAGACTCATGAAGAAATCTGGGATTAAGGAAGATATAAATTAAAGGGGGTAYAAAATGCCACTGCGAGGCACTCTGGGGGCTGCTGGAGCACCAAGCCTGCTTYCCCTGCCTGTGCACACCCCGAGCACAGCTTCCCTCCTGACTTATTCATGATGTTTTGGCAGCCTCACCAACTTCACCCCAACACAGCTCATGCAAAAAACAAAAGCTCGGAGTGTGGTGGAGGGAGGAGGGAGCTCACGGTGCTTTTCCAGGGAGTGGTGGAGCTCCAGGAGCTGCAAKGGGCAGGGAGGGAAGGTTGGGAGCCTCCCCAGGGATGCAGARCCAGCTCCAAGGAGAAGGGTTTGAGGCAGAGCCACTGCGGGGAGCTGTTTCCAATTGGGATTTAAAAGACAGGCAAAGGGATCCTATAATGAAAGTGCAGCCCTTCCACCTCTGTTACCCCTGTACGTCCCTCCTAACAGGCTGGAAAAAATAGAAATTGGCTCAAAAAAAAAAAAAAAAAAAAAAAAAGAAAAAAAAAAAAAAAAAAAGTGAAATGAAGAGAGGAAAAAGAAATAAAATGGAAAAAAAAAGAAAGAAAAAAGAAAAATAATAATAAAAATGAAAAAAAAAAACCCCAGCATTGAAAAACACCCAACAAGAATGATCCATGCAAGATGTGTAGCCTGCTTATATTAAAAAGCACAGAGCATTTGTGATAACCCAAACCAGCTACAGCACTGAAAGGGAAAAACGGTAGTGGTAAGCAGCTGGAAAGGGCATCATGGCTCAGATTCCCATATTTGCTGTGTAACAAGAACACTCTCCCATCTCTGGGTGAAGTTAAAGCCAACAGATGAATATCTTACTGGTTGGAGTTTCGATGGTTCTTACTTAAGAACGCAGGTGAAGCCATCCCTGTACAAGCCTGCTGTGAGTTTCCACGAGAATCTTCAAATTCCCGAAGAGAGGATACAGAAATTGCACTGCAGAGACATGAGGCTTGGAGGCTGAAATGAGGCAGCTCTGTGACCATGGAGTACAGCAAAGCACAGCAAGATGAAAACTCACACAACCTTGCTGGGAACATTCATTTTCAAGGAGGGRACAAGTAGGAGAGGAGCTGGAATATCCTGCCACACCATGATGCAGCACATTTCCAGAGATGAAATGGGGATTTTCACAGYAACAAGAGTTTGGAGCAGAAAGTGTTTGTTTTCTGTAACAGCACATGATCTGCCAAGGCCATTCGTGCCATCCATTCACCTCGAGACACTGCTCTACTGACCACAACAATCACACATAAATAATCAAAATTAGGCTGATTTTGGCCAACCAGGGTATAGCAAGAAGCTGCCCTATTCTCAAAACAACAAAACACAGGAAGGCAGAAGCAGCAYTGTCCTCATCTTACAGGTGAGGCAGCATTGCTTCACTGTAGGCACAGGAAGTCACAAAAGCTCCAGCAACTAAATGTACATCTCAAATCCTTGCCTGGCCTTKCAGACCCCCTCTGTGAGCCTTGAGGAGTGCAGTGACCCAGGCAGGACAGGACTGGGCATCACCCTGCAGCTGCTGCAGCAGGAAGGTTGCTGAGGAGAGTGACAGTGTGGGTTTTCTGGGAGCTGGGGACAGTCACCCAGGCAGCAGAGACCCAAAGATTGAAAGGCCAAGGTAGGGAATTTGTCCCTTCCTTCAGACAGACTATTGGCATGTGAGTTTGCAGCACCCAGGCTGCTGGAGAGCCGCATGCTCACTCCGGAGCATAACGCAGAGAAGGCACAGCCCACGGCCACAGACACCGAAGGTTTCACTGCACAGATGGAGGGAGTTCAAGAACAGATCTGCTGAGGGAAATCCTCCAGCCAGGAGTGCTCCAGAGCAACCCAGCACCCAAGCTAAATAAAGAGCCTGGGGTGGAGGGCAAGAGCAGGGCAGCTCAGCCCAGCCACGATGACAACGCTCCTGCCAAAGCAGCTTCCAGGACAGCAAGGACAGCTCACAGCAAGGCTGAAGGCTGGGATCTCACAGATCCTCCTCTGTCAAAGGCTTAACCCTSAGCTGCAGTTTGTGCAGCAAGGGAAAGAAACCCAACACGAGTGAATGGGAGACAGGAAGGGAATTAACTCCTTGTCTGGCCACGCCGATGTCTGCTCGGGAGTGGAGTCTGCAGCAGAGAGCCCCGCTCAGCTGTCACCACAGCCTGAGAGATGCCTTTTCCCTTGGCTGAAGTCCCTTTTGCTAGTGAGCAGCCTGATAAGGGGTGCTGGCAGAATGAAAGCTCTCCCAGAYATGGCTGACTCCCTGTAAACAAGGAGATGAAAACAGTTTGTGTCAAATCACAGCTGGCAGAAACACCACAAAGCCAAAGCAGTGCCAGTGGCTTACTGACATTTTGCATTGCTCACAGTCACACAGAACACTGTGCTCTTCAATGTAAGCTCAGGCACCACAGATCTCCCTGGAGAAGAATAGGAGAAGGCCAAAAGACACTTAAAATTTACTTTTTTGGAAAAAGAAAAGCAGATATATTTATATTACCTTGACAACGACAGGGGTCTAGAGARCATGAACATTTCTAGCTGCTACYAGACCTGGAGAAAGCCTGACCTTGYCTGAAGCTAGGCTTCCAGARATCCCAAAAAGARGGRCTGGTACAGAGAAGGTAAAGAGGAAACAAACAATAGGGCACCCGAGCAGAGTTTTCTGCTCTCGTCTTCTTCGGGGATTTTCAGAGACCTGCCAAAGGAAGTTGTACAGTTTGGTGGCTGATTAAAGCTTACAAGCCCCTTCAAAGCCAGGTTTTTAACAGAAAAAATAAGGGAAACAAGTACAACTTGCAAAGAGCTGCACTAGCAAATGAGGGGCTGAAAAGAAGAGGAATTACAGTGCCTTGTGACTTTGGGAATTGTCTTTCTTATTTCTATTTCCATCTATAAACAGGAGATGGAGTTTACCTGAATTAGGAGACTGGAGTTTCTCAAAGAGACAACACTCATTTTGGTGACAGAGGGGGAAGAWGTACTTTTTAAAATGAAGTTGTTTYAAAACTTCAACTTGATTMCAAAACAAAGGAAAGCCACTTCTATCATCACTATGGGCTGACCATGAAACAGTGCTAGGCTGCTGTGCAGGCTCAGGCAACAAGACCTCAACCCCACAGCCTGGCTCAGGGCTACCAAACATTGCCCACTGTAGTTACACATCACAAGATCCAKCGTTTCCAGCAGCTGCTTTTCATTCTCATATCAAAGTCAGGGGCACGGCTGAAAGCAAGCAAGCACTCATAAAAGATGTCTGACCTGGGGATAACTTTTCCAACAGCCCATTCAGCTCTCAGGAACCCAGAGGATTCACCTTTGCTGTTATTCATTCCTGGGCTCTCCCTTTCAGACAGTGAATGAGCAGGAGCCTGCATTACCTCTGTTGCTAACTGGGTGGGCTCCAGCATTTTGTCAGCAGCTTTCTGAGAGCTCATTGGGAAAGAGGTGCAGGGTCTTTCTCTACTTTGTGCAGGAATGCCAAACAATGTGTGGTCAGAGCACAGACATTGCAGACATTTCCCTCMATCCTCTTGTCCTCCATTTCCTCCCAACTCAAAGGGAGCAGAGCTCTGRTGTYCYYCCYTYYYYTYYKGKWRGKTTCTCCATAGTGATCATSCTCCAAAAATGCAGCCCCCATTAGCTGAGCTTTCACCAGCTGATATCTTGAATATTTAATAACTCCAGCTTCTTTCCATGATATTTTCACACAGAAAGAAAAATTGAGATGTCTGCTGCTGTTCTGCATTGTCTCCAAACAATTGGGCTCATCAGGCAAACAAACCAAACTACATTTGARACTGAAAATGTTCCATGAGCAATGTCACAACAGCACACACTGCTCCTAAAGTCTCTGGGTTAATGCAAGAGTCAATGGCATCAATCAACTGCAGGGGCCCACAAAAAGAATTTTTACTAATARCATGATCAAATGTTTGGTACTTATGCAACTCCAGTTGCACTAACAACAAAAAATAAGTAAGATTTTTTGCAAGTTTAGGAGACAAGGTGAAAGCTCACAAGTTTCTAATGACAATTTTATGCCTAAAAAGCCTGGGAAATTAAAAAGCTTCAATAGAAGTTTGGCCATGACAATGTAAAATATGAAGTGTTTCAACCACAGCCTTGCATAAAGACCAAAGAGACACCAAAGGAGATGTATTACAAGYGAAAAAACTGAGACTGACCACTGGCCAAGTGGAAACTGAAGAACCAACTGCAGGAACAGGCCCATGCAAAATGTGAATTCCAGGTGAAGTGTCAYGAGAACAGGGAGGTGGATCCCAGCCTGCAGTTCAATCACCTTCTGGTCAGGTTATCAGCTATAGGAGGACCTCAACCAGTGCCCTGTGGGTGAACTGGTAACAATAGCAATAAAATGACTGAGCTCTGTGAGCTAAGTTATGGCTTGTCCACATGGGAAATTGGTTTAGAAGCTAGGTGCAAATTTAGAGCACATTGGGATTTTTGCCCCAATTCCCAGATGGGTGGGTAACGCTATTCTGCTCTGAGAATGTCTCTCAGAGAAGGCAAAGCTTAACAATGCAAAGGCACTTCAGTGAAAGGTGGTGGCTGGGGACAGCTATTTCACATTTTTTTCCCCTTCTTTAATGTASGTGGGTTCCAAGACTGCAAATGATTGAAAGGCAAAGCAGGCTCCAGGCAAGTTTTTGTCAAGTCACTGTTTTTGAGCTTTGTTTCTCATCTGAGAAGAGGACATTGTGTTTCAATATGTCTGTAAAGGATACTGAGATCCAGGAWGTCAAAAGGAATTCTACTCTGAAACATCCAGGGCACATTACCTTTGTCCCTCAGCACCTGTGAGGGATCTGATCACAGTTTTGGATCAATATTCTCACCATAACCCCAAGTGTGGGGACTTGATACCAACAGAAGCACTGAGCCAGCATCCCTGCCCGCCCTGTTCAGTCTCACTGAACATTTACCTGCCTTCATGCCCGAGCAGCAGCAGCCTCCTCTGTGAAGCACAAACTGGCACCACAGCCTGAGCTGAGCTGTTTCACATAACTCATCCTAATACTGATGTCTTTAAGTTGAATTATCTGTCCCCAGGCTGGATTTTCTCCCCTTTTGTGAATGTAATTGATGTTGTCACATAACTTTTACAATAGAAGTTGCTTAATAAAGGAAAGAACTTTGAGTTTCAAGCATCTTGTGTAAGATTATATCACCCAAATAAATAGGCATTTGGTAAGTGGAGAATGTAGATTAGGTAGGGGGAACATGTAAACTTTACTGTATAAAAGATGTAATATTTCACMMATGGSTGTGCTTGATTTGTGGAAACCTCYACTTTGCGCAGAATAAACATCTCCTTCCTAAACCAGACTCTGTCTGTGTTTAGAGAGCTCCTAAATGGAAGCAATGCTACACTCACCTTCACCCTGCAGTGATCACTCATGGCAATCCTCAGTCACAGCACCCCAAAGMAGAACACCACACCTGACCCACAGATCTCAGTCCTCTCTGCAGGACCCACCAGCCAACCCCAGGGCAAGGGCAGGAGGYTTTGGGCAGCCTGGGACATGAAGGTTTTTACCTCACTAAGTTGGCRCAAGGTCCTGGCCACCGGCAGCTCTGATAAACTCTCTGGATCACCGTTTCTGAGCCGTTCTGCACCTGGCAGGAGACTGTCCTTGTGACTGTGTAGTGACACCAGTGCCTGCAGAGAGAAAGGACACACAGAAATCAGCTCCAGGAAGACAAACAGTGAACTGACACCCCAGACTGCAGGAAAAACACACCAAATATCTGGGGGTGGTTTCTTCTGTCAGCCATAGCCAGGTTAACTTTCAGTCTTCACTTCTCACCCCACCCTCTCCTCCCAAAAGCTGCAGAAAGATTCCCAGCTTCTGCCAACCTGAGCCACAGATCCACTAATGCCTCTCTCTTGGTTGTCAGAGGCCAGGRTTTTGCAGTGCATAATTTAGTTCTGTGACTTATCAGAAACAATAGGACTTGAGAAAAAAAAGAGAAGTGTTCCAAATCTCCTGATAGTCAGCTCCYATTGTACTGGTCTTAATTCCATCCTGCTTGTTATGGTATCATTCCCCAGCCTCCCACCATTCTGAGCAACAGCAGAGCTGGAAAATTCTGCTTTTTGGTGTGGTGGAGCTGTCTGTGAGCAGACCTTAAACAAGCTGGGTGCTGAAGAGGTCCTGCTGCTGTTCTGGTGAGGTTACAGCCTAAGAGGTTTCCCTAAAAATGGGAAAGAGAGAATGTAGGGGAGGAAGGGACAAGTGTGTCACACAGTGTCATAACAAAATGAGAGAGACAGACCCCTCACTGCAAGGTATATGGGACAGAAGCAACTGCAGGGTCAGCACAGGGAATCCAGACCTATAGATCCCTCAGGGACCTTCTCTGAAAAAAAACAAAAAAAGGTTTTTTGTGTTCCAGGGACATGACTGAGGGAGTAAAAAAGAGGATATTTTCATTTCCCTCTTGCAGGCATTGCTCATCTTTGCCAAATACTGGTTYACATTTTTGTGAATATTCTGGCATGGAAAGTTTTGTGATGCTTTTGTACATCAGTGCAGTGACCAGGTTTGAGAGCCACTTTCCTGCTGACTGGAGGTCAGACCTGGGGTCACTGTGGGAAGTGGAGACACCAGCTTGTGCTCCAAAACACACCCGTGTTGTGTAAGCATCCCCTGCTGAACAAGAGGAGTTCTGGCTCCTCATCTCTCTCAGAGTAGGAGCCGCCTGCAGAGCTGATCCCCTCAATCCCCAGGTACTCCCCAGCCTCACACACCAAAAATCAAACTGCTTGAACTGTGGGAATGAACCTGCACATACCCTTCTCCTTCCCCAAACCAGCTCCTCTGCGTCAGTTTGATTTCTCCAGAACATGCCATTTACAGCATTTGTTGTTTTTTTCTCCTTTCTGCATTCCCCTCTCCACAGGAATCCCTGCTCTCTGGATAGCTCCCATTTCCATGAATAGGAGGCACACATGCCAGGACCACATGGGGCCAGCGGGCTGYTCGCTGACCCTTGGGCTACAGCCGGCCGGGAACGCTGGGACACCCAGGGAGGGGTGGCTCTGTGCCCAGTGCCACCAGCCCGGCAGCARTGACAAGGACAAGGCAGAGCTTCTCACTGAGACACTGCTCCTGCTCCCCAGAAACCCCCTGTGCTTCCTCAGCAGGAAGAGTGGAGTGTGGTCACACCCTGGGTGACCCCAGGCAGGCAGGGAGGTCTTACAGAACCACCTGGCTCAGATTTATAGACCCTGTGGTGTGTAAACAGGGATCAGGCACCTGAGTACCCCAACATCTCTATTGCCATCCACAGTATAAAACCTATGGCCAAAACAAGGGGAAAAAAATAAAGTTAATTAAGCTCCAGATCACGTCAGATCTACTTTGATGGGCTCAGCACAACTTTCACACAAAGCTGAGGGAGCAGGACCAGAAGAAACAGCAGCAGGAGCTAAAGTCTGGAAACGTAATAATTCAAAATAAAGTTTGCCTTTACATTTCACTCGCACACTTGGTGCAATCAGCCCTTCGCTGTCTCCAAGCATCAGTCATGGGGTTTGTGCAGACAGAGGCAATGTCTCCTCATAATGGAAAAAAAAGAAGTTTAAAAACTTTTCGTTTAACTTCAGTCAAAGATCCTGTTTGCCTTTGCCCTGGGGGAAGGGTGCTAAAGTTTCTTTGCAGGGCATTGTTCCACCAGGTGAGRSCTGAGGAGCTTCAGAGCTCAACAGAGTGSGAGTGGAACAAAAGATAAAGACCATCAGTGACCATCAGTGACCATTAACAGAACACCAGCCCCAAACCTCASCCCTGGTCGGAGGCACCTGGTCTGGGAWAAGAGAGATGAGAATGARAATCTAATTAGCATTGGAGACAAAGAAATCCAGATCCAACAKGARCCCMAATCCTGAGAAYTGYGCAAKGTTGAACCAATGAACATTAAACYAATAMAGTTCTCRGGGGTTTGAATGTATAAAGTTTGGRRRAAAATCTTGTAAAATCCATGTGCCWTGGGAATGATTTTCTCTGCACACCCRGGCTATGTGTGGAAGAAATTATTTCTGTGGCACAGCCTGGHCAGAAAATAAAGTAATACCTTGACTTTCTAACATGAAAAATGTGTTAGAGAGGTTTTGTTTTTCCCGCAGGTTGGGTGACACTCATGCCATGGGAACAGYCATTTGAGCACGGAAGGAAAAGCAGCCAGGAGAAAGACTGAGAACCAGAGGGGCTGGGAAGCCATATCTCTGCATGGTTTACCCTGAGCATGTTTTTAGTGCATGCTTACAGCTACGGGAAGGACAGCACTTGTACAAAAACCTCAGGGCAAGAGTATCTCATGTCAGGTAAAACAACCTGCATATTCACAGAACCTGCCAGAAGATTGGCAGAATTATGTGTCCTGAAGTCATGAAAAACCAAAACTTCTCATTAAGATGTGAGGAGTARAGGAATTGTTCCCACCACAGGAGAGGAAGGAAGCAGCAGTATCCACATGAGCAACACGTAGCAAGGCATGAAGGGGCTTAAATACTGGAAACAAATTCAGACTAGTCACTGAACATTTTAATTCAGTGTAATTAACAAGGATGTGAGTGCCACCCCTCACATTAAGATAATTTTTCTGCCTTGTCAATTACATCCAAATAAATATTCAATTGCACRTATTATGCATTAMCTSTTATGCARCTTGTATGTGTGTCCCTCTGACCTYACAGAGTCAACTGGGAAGAAGTGGTATTTACATGGTACATGGATTAYCCTACACTGATTATTTCRCAYTAATATTGATTTTGRTGGGCTTAGGAGACAAYTCATCCCAGTTTCTTGAGTACACAYGAAGTACTTCTGTGTCAGATGCAAAAAATTCAACTGCACTCTAAAAAAAACCTCCRTATCTGGTGCTGAAATTAGACAGGTTCATATTCCTGAAGGAAAATGAGGATAATGAAGGCAAACACCACCACACACCCCAGAGGAGAAAGGCAGGTGATGGGGGCAGACTCTGCAATTGCCAAAGAGGATCTGGTAGCCAGTCTGCTCTGGTTAATGGACAATGGCAGCTTAAAATCGTAGCTTCTAAGGAGAAATGGGAAATTAATCATTACCCCCTTTAGCCTTCCCCTGCATAGACCCAAATTTAATGTCATCTTGCTCCTTCAAGGATTGTTTTCAACCAGCTTGGGAGTCTGGCACTTCATTTGCGGCTGCGGAGGTGTCATTGWGCAGTCTGCCTATGTCAAAAACTGCATGAAAGACTGATTATTCTAAGCTACATGAAAAGCTGATTCTTCCAAGGCTGTTAATGAGTGGGTGCTGCTGCAATGCATAGATTTKCTTTCCAAACAAGCCCAAAACTGCTGTTATCTGAGTTATCACACTTTCTAACAGCTTATTGCAAGGCCCAAGCAGAGCAGGTACACACAACCCCTTGCAAGTCCAAGGAATTTGGCAGTCAGGTTGTGATTTCTGCTTGGGAACAGCCTTTCATGGAAGTGAGAGGTGCTGAGCAGAACTTGTTAAAAACCTCCTGACAAAGCCTTGGGCAGCACCTGGAGGTAAAAGCTGCTCCCATTCTACAGCACACTGGGGTGGGGAGAAACCCAACACCTTCCTGTGTTCATTTCTTCACATGACCCGCTCAGGGACCTGTTACAAACGGAATCAATCACTACAGGAAGTGAGGAGCTTCCCTGAGGCTCTCCATTCATTGCTTTCCTTGCCTGAAACCATCACCTGGGCTTGCCAGGYTGAACAGGACTGACAGCTCATGGCAGGGTAACAGATCCTTCACTCAAACCCAGGGACAACYTTTCACCTTCCTGAGCAGGAGCACAGAGAGGGCAGTGACAGTGACAAAGTACCACACTTATCACCTCATCTCTAAAGCAGAAATACCAGTGAGGGCATGAAAAAAAAACAGCCAGACCCCAAAGATATTCAGCTAATCAAGTGCCAACACAGATTTCTCCAGCTTCTCTCTTTACTAGCTGAAGGGAGAGTTTGGATACAGAGGTACCCACAACCCAGAATGAAAGGCACATCACACTCTTGGCTTCCCATAAATAGCATAATTGTACTACAAATGCAATTTTTAGGACTTTTTTACTGTGGCACACAAGCAGGTGAGACAAAAACAGGAAGCCAGCTGGTCAAGAATGCGTTGGGGTATAGAGCCTGGAACTCACTGTAGATAAAATAACACARTGATTACAGCAGAAAGAAGACAGGCAGACCAAACCAACCCAAGATTTCTCTTTGCAAGCCAAAAGTCAGCAAGAACAGCCTCCAGAATGCAAGCAGGCTTCAGAYAATGTGACGAAAGGCCCCATCATGGCTTACAGAGATTATAAATGACCCTTTATATTATATACAGATGCTATGAAGGAAAGTTTAGGACTTTTACTGGCATGCAGTCAGGATGGCAGAGAATATATTGCTGCTTATTCAAAAAGAATATTCCAACCAAGCAAACAAAATGATCCAAAAAGCAGCTCCTCTASAATCTCAGGCATATTTAGTGTGATGTTCCTCTGTGTCCCATGGAACTGGTCCCTGTTCAGARAGAGGAGTTTCATTTGTTCCATTTTCCCCAGCCCTTTCCAAGAGACACCCSCTCCTCTCACACCCCATTTCATTCTTGGAAGGCTTTCATGGCCAACAGAAGATCTGCAGATCATTGTCTGCAAGCTACTGATTTAGACAGCTTCCTCAGGGGGTTTCAGACTGAGATGTCACTTCTTCATCACAGCTGATACTGTCTTCCCACAGGGAATAGGGGTGTAGATGCCAGCAGATATCCTACCTTATTTACTGTGTGTAGGTTCAAGATGTCGTTATGAACCCTTCAGGCTACATGGAACAACAAAATCAACAGTTTGCTTCCATTTGGAGATACTCTGCAAACTCCTGTTTGGAGTTCAAGCAGACCCCTCCCTCAGCAGATGCTGAGAGCTGCCTGCTCTCTGCTGACTCAGCAAAAGCAGYGGTGGCTTCAGGCAGCTGGACCGTGGAGGAGAGAGAAACCTTCCCCTTCCAGGGCATGTGGGAACAGCCTGGGGAACCTCATAGGACAGCTGGACACACACAAGGAGCTGGAGCTGCAGTTTGCTGCCATGGGCAGATACCAGAGACAAAACCATCCCTGCACCCCACTGGCTTTCTGCAGCCTGCAGCAGAAGCTGATTTGGACTCACAGTTCATCCCCTGGAGATTCTGGGTGTCTTTACAGCCTGTCACCAACAGTGAGAGAGTAAAGAGACTGGAGAGGGTGGACAAGTGTAAGGTATCAGATAAGCAAGCTGAAATACTGCAGGTTCCAGAAGAGCCATGCACTCACACATCAAAACTCCATTCCTGGAGAGCATGACCRAGTGAGAGCAATCACTTCATGGATGGAGAGACACTGACAGGAGGCTTCCTCTTTCCTCCCTTCTCACCATTTGGAGTTGCAAWGCAGTGTTCCCTAAGCCCAMRGGGTGTGTAARGAATCCCTCCATCTGTCTGTCCRTCCATCCCTCATCCATCCATCCTCCACGAATGCTTAGAAACACTCACACCACAGCACGCTCACAGAGCCACCCGTAAAAGCAGCATTTGCTTCTTTCCCTGTCCAAACTGCTGGCTCTTTTCCAAGGTTCTCTGCATCCCAGGATCCCTAGAGAATTTCCAGGTGGTTCACACGAGAAAAGCCACCCGGCTGTAAGCTGGCTCCGTGTCACTGGAGAAGGGATCACAAACTGAGCAGTGCCAGAAGCTGAACTGAGCAGGACTCAGCCCGGTGAATCAGGAGCGAGCAGCTCACCAGTGAAAGCGCCTCATTCTTGTCTGATCACCCCTTTCAATGGGGTGACAGTTCCCTCGGCACACAAACCCAGGGCTGCCATGCCCTGCCAAGGACAGACCCACAGCAGGCACTGCMTCCCACCCAGGACCTCTCACTGGACTGAAGGACATGGCTCTGACTCCCRAAATCCACAGCCTCAGATCCCACCSTGCTCCCCCCAGCTCAGAGCTGCTTCCAGCAGACACCATCCTACCATGGCTCTGCTCAAAGCCATTTGTGCTGCTGTGGAGCTGAGTAAAATGGAGATTTGGTGTGGATTTGGTCAGACTGGCCAAGCCAAAAGCAAGAGAAGCCTTTCTGGGAGTGGGGGGAACTCTGAATGTGCAGGATTGTTCCATCAGCACCTGCTGCATGTGCATGGGCACCAACTGACCCTCCCCACTCTCAGTAAATATCACAGAAGTCTCTCGGTAAGGCTGGCATTTCTGATGCTTGTGATTTGCCCTAAAGCTTTGTCCTGTGTAAACAACTGCACTGAATTATCTTTTTGTTTCCATAAGGATAACACACTGTGTGTTATACTTAGCAGAGATCAACATTTAGGGCACAGAAAACAGTAGGAGTGTTTTGATAGCTAGATAGATTTCCCCAAGTTTCCTCATAACATTTTTCACTGGAGCTATCAATTTCCCTGCAATCCTAGAGAGGAATTTCAATAAAATCAGAAGGTTACTGACTTTCACTGGGAAAAAGTTGCCGTTCTGACTCAATGAAAGCAAACTGTGCCCTTTTCTCTGTGTAAATAGTGCAGCAACCCATTTGCTCTGCCAGAACAGCAATCCACACACTGTGCTGGAGCCCAGCATTAGGAGGGGTTCRTTATTTATATATTCCTCTGAGATCAGGAACAGAAGTTGCCCCCCTTATGCTGAGAAATCCAGATTCAAAGGCTGCCAGGCTCTCTAGGGTATCCCTTCCTGAACCATYCTATAAAACTGCATTATCCCTTTCTAATTCACAAATACACACCTCTCTGAAGGTGCTTTCACTCTCATCAGGATCAGGTTTACCAGCTAATCCAGTTGGCTGTGACCAGATTACTCTTTACTGCTGTGATCTGGCTGAAGAGGAAACAATCCCATCACATGTTACTGGAAAGCTCAAATAAAAGCCAAGTTGGGCTTAAATTTCCCCTGGTTTTGGCTGTATTTGTGCTCTCCCCAGGTAACTCGGTTTTAGGATCAAGGCTGTCATCCAGCTCRTTGTCCAGCAAAGAGCCAGCTACAAAATTCAATTGTAACCAGCAGTCTCCATAATATYGGAATGTTCAGAGTTGATGGATGGATTCAGGCCCGTAGATAGATGGACCATGACTAAGAAATGCATGACAGACCACCTGGCAGGGGCGAGGGACTGGCTGTGCACGAGCTTATGATGGCAGGGCTCAGTTCAAAGCAGATTCTGCTCCTCCATTACAAAGTTTTAAGAGGTCTGCAAGTCAGAAGCCACGACAAGCCACAGTGATCTGGTTGTCAATATTGATGTTTTATGCATGCCTTACTCCCACTGAGCACTTCATCGTCACTMACAGAGGTTACCCTGACTCCTGCGAGAAAGGGAGAAAAATCTTCGTAACAGCCCATTCATTTTGGGAAAGGAATAAAACTGGAAGGCTGCTGGTGTTTCTGAAGCCAGACAGCAGCAGCCATTTGAAGCAGCAGAGAGCCAGAGGCACAAATGAGAATGAGACAAGTTCCAGGTCTCCCACTCTGCTGTGTTGGTCAGACAAAGATTGGAAGGAGCTCCAATCTCTGCACACACCACCACTCCACCCCCTCAATAAGAGTCTGAACAAAGTCGCCATAAAAATAAGTTCTGGCTAGGAGAGTAAGATGGGACAATTTATCTCAGAACCTCCCAATAGCATAACCCTTCCCCAGGGGGGCAATATGTTCTGTGCTTAGTGCACTTCAAATACTCAATTGCCAATAACAGCCTTAAGTTTTCCCACACAAAGTGGATTATCATAGACTGCTGGAGGGAGTTTAGTCCTGGAAGAATCTTTACCTTAGGAGGAAAACACAGTTCAGTCTGCACAACAACTTCAATCTTCAGCAAGTTCTGCAGCCAAGCACATTTAATTGTGCTTTCCGTGTCTTGCTGTGTGCAGGGTTGGCCCTCCAAAAAGCACTGCCTCAAGGGCTGAGCTTTCTTCAATCCATAGGAAACTGCACAAGATTTTACCTTATGCACCAATGGATTTCACCAATCCTCCTGCAATGTCTGCAGCCATTGAAGTTGCAGGGGCTCAGGGAAAATCTCTCCCTACTGGAATTATGAAACATCTAGAAGCAGAATAGCTAAATACTATGGAACAAATGTGCAACCTTTCTTCAGAGACAAGGAGGGAATCCAGCTCCCCTGAGCCACATTCAGCTACTTCAGCCATGAGAACACTCCTGACTTTCAAACTCATTCACAGGGCACCTTCCAGCTGCTGCAGCTACTGCAGGAGGGGCTCTGAAGATGAGAGCACTCTCCTGTTACACACCCTTGATCCATTTGCAGAGCATCAGCACAGACAGTAATGCAGGGTAGAGCAGAGGCAGATGAATATTTATTCATTGATCAGACAGGGAGGATCACAAACAAATTAATCAYATTCAAAACACACCCTCCTGTGCCCACACAGCTGTTTGTGTGTGCATGAGGGGAGAGGGCTGAGAAGACATAAGGAATATTCCTCCAGCAGAAAGTCCCTCTGAYTTATCCCCAGTACCCACCTCCTCTCAGTTTGCCAGTGACACATTCCATCTGAACTAAACCATAAATATGGCTGACCTGAACCATAATTACCTTCAGCATGGAAATGAAAGAAGTTAGTCCATGACTGAGTGCTCAGAAATAAAAGGGGGGTTCACTCCTTTGAAGTTCTTTGCTTTTACAGACATTCTTTCACACACTGAAATGTTTTGCTGCTCCCTTCCCTGAGCTTATCACAATCAATGAGAAGACAGTAGTTTCCAGTGTTCAGAGGGAGGAAAGAGGAAATGTATAAAAATATCYATGGAATCTGTCCTTGTTAAATTAGACTGACTTGATGGAATTTGGCATTTGATATCCATGCAGCGTGGAAATCATGCACAATTACAACCCAGTATGTCATTCTTGCAACATAAAAGCTCCATGAATTAGAGCCTTTCAAAAGAAGAACCTGAGTCTAAACATTWCTGCACAGCTGGATAACCTGGTTGTAGATAGGTCTAACACCTCCATACTGTGAGTACATCCATAGYACACACACAGTTTGCTCATTCCTAAAAAGCCTGACCTTGAAAGGAGGGGTGGGATCACAGAAAAAAAAAATAATCCAGAAGATCTTGATTGAAAGTAGAGAGCTGGGAGTTGGCACACCGATGATTTGTCTGAAACAGATCCTTGTGTTCAAAGCCTACATTTGGTACTTGCCCATGTCCTCTGGTGAGGCTCTGGTCTAGAACTGGTTAAGTGGCCCTGATCCTCATTTAAAATACCAGACTAACTCTGATAAAAATCAGTACCTCTAGGTTTACAAAAATCCATTCAGAATTAAACTCTAACTTTGTTAACCAGAGGTAGAGTGAGAATTTTAGGTAGAAGACACTGGCACACACCTGCTTGTCCTCAACACCTTTGCAGAGAGGAAAACATAAAGAAAACTGGCAAAAGGAGTCAGTGACCCTGTCAGAGCATCTTGGACTTCACTAAAGCTTCTGTTGTGGCTGCAGCTGCTCCTCCACCATCCACAGAGGCAGCCCCCATAGCYGTCTGTAATTCTCCTTGCTACATTGCACTGCAACAAAACAACACTTTGCACAATTCAAACCCTSCAAAAGGGACAAATCAGGCTCCTGCTGGTTTCAGCATCCCTTAAATCACACGCTTTGCCCTACAGAGCCTCACCAGCCAGTCTGCAAAGACTGGGCAGGGCCTGTTCCCAAATTTGTTTAGCTTTTATTTTCTTGCTTATAGAACTCTGTAGAGACAACAGAGTATCTTTGTGCCTCCCATTCAGCCCTCTGGTGCCAACTCCCAGCACTTCCCAACAGCAATGAATGCCACATGCATGACAGGAACACAGGCACTTGGCCTAAATGAAGCAGTGTTTTTCATTAGCATTATACTGGCACCAAAAACCACAAACTGCAGCAAGAACAAAAGCAATGTCAAAAGGACAGAGCTGAGTGTACTAAAAAAAAATTAGGATGGCACAATCAAGTCATTGCTTCCTACTATTGCATGTTAATCTGCTCAGGTAAGGTGTGTGTTTTGGGGTTTTCCTGGAGCTGAACAGTTGGGATACTACTGTCACTGGAGATAGGTGCATGCTTTTGATAGTTAGAAAGAAAAAAATATATATTGAAGGAGATCCTGCAGACAACACATTGCTTCCTCTTTAGRGGAATACAGATGTGTTTTCCTTTCAACTCTCAGAGCAGTGAGCCCCAAAAGTATCAAAAACCAGATCAAAGTATCAGCTTCAGACTCACAAATCTTATGGAAATGGAAGTACCTACAAAAAGAACCACGTGAGGTAAACTGAACCCAGAACTCTCCCAGCAACACCTCTTCCCCCTGCAATCCCCCTTCTCTCTTCCTGTGGCACATTACAGTTGTTTCAGTCTAGGTCTTCAGTTTGGTCAGCAGCTTGCAAATGAATTTGTGGGCTCTGGTGTACAAGGGACTGAAGCAGACATTTGTAAATAGTGGCCTACATGTGGCTGCCCATCACTGYTGGGAACAGGATTTCATGAGCCAAAGGCATCTCTTCTGAGGGTGAGGCTGCAGTAGGTGTGCTGGCTCAGCTTTATTGAACATCACTGCTGGTTCAGGTGACTGCCAAACAGGCACAACAACAACCCCACTGAAGCCACCAAGGGAACAGCCTTTCCCCAAAGGCAAGAAAACCCTACAGTCCTCYAATGTTGCCTGTGCTGGACGAGGTGATTAGAAACATTAAGCCAGTCTAGACAAATCCATCTTATTTTGYTTCAAGATCAACAATTTCTCTTCTCCCTTTTAGATTTCTCAGATTGTGCTCAGTGAGGCAGCTGAAGCTCAGGTACCCATGAGCCAGCATTTGCACCAGGCCTGAGACAAAACTCCTGCTGGTGCTCCAGGAAGATTCTTTTGGGGACAGCTCATGTCTCAATACCYCAAGAGCAAAGCACTTTTCTCCAATGTTGCTCTGAACACCAGGCTCYGTGGTGTGGAATAGATAAATCAGGYTATGTTTYSCCCAGCCCAGCTCAGAGATCCCCAGGATGAGCCACTTGAGACCCAGCTCAGTGAAAACAAAGCYTTGGAAAACCTCTCTGCCTTGGTATTCAAAGTGTTAATCAGCCTGAAAAACAAACCCCAAGGCCTGTGTGCTAATTTGCTATTTAAATTGAAAACTTTTTATTCCATGTTTGCCATGTCTGGCACAAGGCTGTCCTGGGYGTTACTACAATAAAAAATCATTTGGAAAATAATCCTGTTGTTCTAGTCACACCCATGGGAGTTTCACATGTAGGGAAGTAGGAACATCAGGACTGGGATCTGTTCTGTGATCAGAGAGCTGTGTTTGCCCTTTACAACAGCCAGTTTTGATCCACGGGCATTGAGAGCAAGATGAGGAGCAGCGAGCTAAGGCAGGAGGATGTATCAGTAGCTTTAAGGTTAATAAATTCCAACTTGCATGGACTAAAACTCTTAAAAACCACCACTGATGCAGCAAACTAGCAGCAGCTTTTACAAATACACCTCCACATCCAGGGGGGGATTGATTGATCACATCGTTCCCTTCCTTGCCTCCCTCTCAAGCCAGCCATTCCCAGTGCCAATCTAACTGAAGTGAATTGCCCCAAAACCCGTCCCACCTGCCAATGACCAGCCCTTCCAGGAGCCTCCTCTGCACAAAGAGAGGGCTCAGTGAAACCTTCCTGTGGCTRTAGCAGACCTGCAGACTGCCTGGGGCAGTCCCAGGGACCACAATCTGCTGTACCAGTAGCCTCCTCCCCATTTTCCTCCAGACTCCCACTCTTACATTTTCCTGGCTGCATCCATCCAATGCATAAAAAATCACTCCACAGCATTTGCTGTGGCTCAGCTCTTTGCACACAGTAGTCCCAAACCCCTGCCAGTGAACATCCAGTGCTGCCTCATCGAGTTTTAAACTCATTCCTCAGTAGATGGTGTGTTTTAATCACACAGAACCCACTGCACTTGTTATCTGTCTACAGACTGACTGTAAAGTGACAGCAAGAAACTCAGTGCTCTACCTATTTATTTTCAATGTTAAAGGTTTGCTCTGCTTTTAACACAACTCCCTAAGCTTTCACCGGTTTTGGAAGCAGCCTTCATACCTCATTTCCAGCCAAGAGCAATTATTTGTATTCTCCTTTTAAACCCTGCTACAACCCTGTTTGTTCATTAGAAATAAAAAAAAAAAGAAAAAAAGCTTAAAAAAGAGGGCCTTTCTCTTGTGAATGGAAACACTAACACCTTCCTCTATTATTAAAAAATTCTTGAGCAATCTAAGAAACCRCTTTAGTGCCTCAGTGCTTTGGAAGCCTCTGTTTGGAAGGGAGGAGATCTACATCTTGGTATCCAGGTGGAAAATGGGTTTGATTCRGCCAAGTAATAACAGCAGAAAGAAACCCCTCCGTAGCCTGTGCACGCACAGTGGATTCCTTAGGAATGATAACACCGCCTTGAAACATTCCCGAGTACACAYGTGGGAAACCGGATGGGGAGTAAGCAGCACTGAGCAAGAGAGGGGACAGAAGGTCTGAAGGAGAGATAGAGGCATTTGGTCAGGAAAATTCCTGCTCTGTGYGGAATTGTACAGCAAACTCCATCAGATGGGAGTTTGTAGCGTTTCTCTGGTGGTGGTTTCAGTTAAAAGTTACCTGCCAGTGCTAAAGGGCTGAGCAACCAAAGTKCTCCACCATGGCAAAGTGCAAAACTGCACAACATAAATAATTTTACCACAAATTGGGGAGTTTTACCACAAACTCCTAAAGCAAATGCTTCACAGGCATTTTGCTGGGAATGGGAATGTCTGGAGTTATTGGTGAGAGGGTCTTGGTCTGTGTGTGCAAAGGAGTGGCTGACACTAAATACATTAAACACACAATACTTACAAAAGCTTGGGGCAAATCTTAGGCAAAACCATTAAAGAGAGGTTAACTATTTTTCCTCTTCTTCTATTCACACTGATTTCTTCAGAGGATGAAGAATGGCACTAATAGCATGGAAGATAAAAGTTTGATTAAAACAAGCCATTATGACCTGAATTTTATCAATGGGTGACAGTTATTCTGTATTTCTGGTACCTGTTTTGTAGTTTGTAGCTTTACTGACTTGAGGCCAAACTAGCAAACCTGTGAGCAGCACAGAGTAACAATCTGTGTTTATTATTGCACTAAATATGTACACAAACAGTCTTCACACACCGCAGCTCAAACTTGTTTGTGGTTTTTCCTCCCTCACACAAACATGCATGAGAGTTTTCCTGTACACATTCGCTACAGTTTGGAGAAATTTTTCCATGCATTGTCTCAGCAAAGGACGGTGCCAGATTCAGCCACCCCAGAAGCAAAGCCAGCAGCTGCCAAGGCCACAGCACTCACCTGAGCCATTGCTAAGGAGGTGCAGAGGGATATATGAACCCTGCAGTGCTGGACATCAAATTAAATGGCTGTGACAGACTCACATCACAGCAGAAAAAAAAAATGCTTGAGTTTCATTTGAAACCACTCTCACACATAAATCAAAAAGGCTGGTTGAACCTCAGAGCATGGAGTGATAGAACAACTGAACTGGCTCCTCTTGCTGTTGGTATGTCCAAGACAACAGCCTGTTCACCTATGCAGCCATTACTGGCAATATTTGAGCCTGTGGGAAGTGTGTGATTCCACTCAAATGCTTGTGTGGGGTTTGGTGTTGGTCCTTGAGGTGGCTTTTTTGGGCTGGTTGGTTAAAAAAGACAACCAAAGAAACAACAACAAAACAAAACAAACCCCGCCCTGCACATCAGAGCTCATGGAGGTGCCCTGCAAAGCCAGCCTTGCCTCCGCAGGGATGCTGAGATCCAATTTATCTCTCCAATCACCCAGACACAGGCAGCACAAGAGGACTCCCAGGCTCAGCCAGGACACCAGCTGAAATGCCCCACACAAAGAGGTTTCTAGCTGCATTCAATTCAAGAGACAAGCTGGGATGATTCCCACAATCTCCACATTCCCACTTTTCTCCCCCCTCTTCCCAGCTGCTGTGGAGACACAGCTTCACCCTAAGCTTCCTTAAAGTTATACAGCAAATGGTACCTGGGACGTGAAAGTTCACTTTCAGCAAAATTCTRCAGTCATTTGCAGAAGCTACTTTGAAAACCTTCTAGTTCAGATGCCAAGAACCACTTGGCAAGGCCTGACAGACATAATTAGAGAGCTTGATTGTTTCAAACGACATTACCCAAGAAAATTAGTATGTTGCTGCAGCCCTTGAAATAAATTTCCAATGGGTTCGGTTGCAGAGGTCTTGCAAGGGGTTTTAGCAGGCTTTTAATTACAGTATCAGGCCTCAAGTATTTTTCTAGTGCTTGGCAATATGAGATCCTATTATTTCTGCTTGCAATGCACACTCATTCAAAGCTTATCCACAGGCCGACAGCCTAAGAATTCCTACCGCTCCATAATCCAAAATTGTTGTATCATTTGTGAYATACATTAGTGACTTCCAGTAACAGCTGCCCCAGAGACAGCRTTTTACTGTGTGATAGTTTAAACCYTTTGGCTCGGTGCTGTATCCTGAAACACTGCAGGGAGACTGTAGCTTTTGCTGCAGGTTATGCTGATTTACAGCAGCGTGGAGCCGAGCACTGTAACATCYGACAGAGCCAATCTGCCTTTTTGCTCTCTGCACTTCAGATGGGAACAGGGAATGTTTGCAGCACCCCAGCCCAGAGCTGCCTTTGCTCCAAGGCTGCTGCTCCAGGGTCACACCCGCTGCCACCAGAGCCCATCAGTGCTGCTTCTAAAGGTATTTCCCACATCCAGGCTCCCAAAACTCCACCGGGGACAGGAAAGCCCCTCAGCTTGTGCTGCCTCTGGTGYTGGTCAATCCWGTCTGCCCYGCTCAGCACSTCCCTCCCTGTCCCACCTCTCAGCATCCCCTTCAAATCAAATCCTTCTCTGCAGAGTCAGGCAAAGGCTTACTCCCAAACACCAATGTCAGTCACCCAGACTCAGAGAGGTGCAGTAAAAGGGAGCACAATGACCTCTTTTCTGTAAGACTGGAAGTTTACACAATAGCCAAGTATTACCATTCATAGATTTATTATAAACTTCGGCATAAATTCATATACAATACTTTGGGTTTTGTAGCTTTCCCTCTRAGATATAACCACACCCATGTGAAATACTCCCCAGAGCCTTCCCTTACATGAAGGGRAGGATTACTATTCCCATTTTATTCAGGGAATAAAAGAGAGAGAGRATTTGCAAGTCTCAGTTCCCAGACTTTGTGCTGCTCTATAGAATACATATTGAGCATTTAAGGAAATAGACTTTTTCTTGGGAAAGAGGGTAGAAAACAAAGCCTTATGAATCAGCCAGCTAATAATTAAAAGCAACTAAATCCAGATCACTCTAAGCAGCACATGAGARTCTGAACTCCTCAGATGCTGAATTCCTCTGCCGACCAGAAAAGCCAGGGTCACTTGCCCAGCTGGTCACTATTGTTCTGTCCAATAAAGTTCTGGCAGGAATGCATGTTTAACAAAATACAGAGATTAGGCATAGCAAAGAATGCAGCTCCCCCCTCAGTGTTTAGGTTAGCAGGGTTTGCCATGGTGAAATACTGAAGCTTAAGCATATCAKATTTTCTCTGTCCTGTACTGCTGGTGCCAGTGACAGACACAAGCTGACAACTCAGYTCTCAGGGGTGCTGCCATTTTAGCTCTAAGTTTATGAAAAGCAGCATAAAATAGTTCACCTCAAATCTGCAGTGACCACTAATTAAATCAGTGTTTTCTTGGAGCTGTAGAGTCACAATTGAGAAAAGCTCTCTGTATCTCCCCACGTGCCAGAAAYTTTTGAAGGGCAATTTAAACCGAGCCAGAGACTCAAGGGAGCAGATTTTGAGAACTTTGCAACAAGCTAGCTCATTTTAAAGTGTCTCARGATAGCCTAGATTTCCAAAAAGAAACGCAGCACCCAGCGACTAAAAACAGCATCAAAAYAGCAATGAGCTTCCTAACACCTGACTTATCCTGGTTCTGAACTGCCAGGAGMTCTTTAGCTCAATTTATGACAAGGGACAACCCAAGAGTAGAGTGAGATACAAATGTCATGAGAAGAAGTCAGACAGATGACCTGACAGAGACCTTCAGAGATCCTGCAGGAGCACAGCTTTTACCAAGCCATTGCTATGCATAAAGCAGCTCTGATACCTCAACTGGGCCAAGAATTTCTCAGCTCAAAGAAGAATTATATTAAATGGACGGACATTTGAGACTCCTAAGTAGATTTGCAATGGATATAGTCCTTGGAGAACCGCGTACAAGGAGGTTATAAATAGCCTGGATTTACCTCAAAGTTAGCGGGTTATTTTCAGAGATACCAAGGATTCCTGAGTTCCCCCACAGGGGTACAGTAGCTCATGCTGGGTGAAGCTGTGGTTCATAGGTAGGAAGCATCTAAGATTCTGYTACCATGGCAGTCTCTCCTCTCTTTCTCCCTCTACAGAAAGCTGAAACACAATTTTCTGTTAGAGGCACACAGTAAGTCTGGAACAGGTACAGCTGAAATACAGACCTGCCAACAGGCAGATCTAGGTGCTTCTTCCAGGAAAGCCTTTTTGACTCATCCTAGCACAACAACAGAAACCTTACTTTAGCTGGTGTCACTTTCACTGCCACTGAAAATGCAAACAGCTTGACTTTTGAACAAAATACAGTGATGAGACAAGCAGCCAGACAGCCCACATGGAGCAGGGGGGCAGAAGCCAGACAGGTTCTGGGGAAGCACAAGACAGAATCAGGCAAGAAGAAAGCCAGGAAGCCAAGCAGCCCGAGGCAGGAACCAGAGAAGTGGCATCAGATGAAAAAGCCCTTTTTCTTCAGGGAAAACACAGGCAGAATCTCCCTCGGCTTGGAGCRTTAAATTCATGTGGGGAGAGCTGTCACCCATTGCTGCCTCAAATGAGGATTTGAAAAAGCTCCCCGTGCTCTGCTGTGTTTACAGCAATAATGAGAGCCTGGAGGAAGGGGTTAGAAACATCTGAGTTTAATAAGGGCTAAGCAGCACACAGCAAAAAAGAAATGTCTGCCCTTCCGTTCAGGGCTACCACACCCCAGCAAGCACCGCCACCGCGGGCCAACGGGAGCCCGGCACGGAGACGTTATGTCATCCAGCAGCCCATCTGCCCCCAGCCCTTCCCCAGCAGCAGCAGCTCCAACCAAGCTGAGAGCTCCCAGCACCGTATTCTGAACAACTCAGCAAAGTCCTGTAGGGAAAAAGCTGATGTTGATTGACCCCAGGCACAAAACAAGCCAAGGACAAGAGGGGAAGTTTCTGTGGAGTGCCTTAACTCTGTTAACTTGAGCGACTCCATCTCACAAGGTCATCACAACAGGGCAGGAGGAGTATCCAGCTCATTCAGCACTATGCAGCTGCCTTTCCTTAGGCCTAAACAGCTCTAACTTCCAACATGCACAGGGTAAGGGGTATCCTGCTCCCATTTCTCACACAAAAGACCAAGAACCTTTGTACTCAGGTCCTGCAACCCAATCTGCTGTGCCCCCTTCCTGAGAGTCCACCCCCAAAACTTTCCTCACACAAAACAGGTATCTTCCATAAAACACCTTGACCTACACTGACTTTATAAGGCACACTCTTTCCATGTCCTTGGTTTTTTCATTCCATTAAAAAGTGGAAATCAGCAATCAAGAGTCTTGTCTCTCTGCAGAGACAAACACACCTCCTCTCCAGAGTGCACATACACACACAGACAAGGCGGGGGGACATCCAGAAGAAACAAAACTGGACCTGTTGTTAACTCTACCGACKCAGTACAACTTGGTTACACAACCACATCCAGGGAATACTCCCTGCCTCATGATTTCACTGTACTGGCATTTTTGAGATGCTCTGAACAAACACATGCCTGTATCCAGCACAAATGCTGTAAAGRATATCACTTCCACCCAGTTCCTAGAGGCAGGAAAAGTGGAATTGATTAAAAAGACATCTGACTACATAACCTGATGTCAATATTGGACATGAACTGGTCCCTTCTATGCAGTGGTACCTCACATGAGCTTTAATGTTTTGACAGATGGTTTGTTTGCTCAGCACAAAGGCAGGTGGCTGGATAAGAACAGCCTTACTCAGCTCTGGGAGGGTGGACAGGAGACACAAAGCAAACCACAGAGGTAAAGGGAAGAGTCCTAAGTACAAGAATCTCACAGATATATCCTCTTCTCAGTCTCAAAGAAGTTTCAAAATCAACTATTGCGATTTTGAGTGATAAACTCAAATATTTTCCAGATAAACTAGATCGAGATGGAAGAGGAGGCTGATGTGTTTCAAACACAAAACATTGTGAAGCTGCCTTCAGCTTTTTTTCTTAGAGTCATCGACGGTGTGGGCCTCTGGGTGAAAGTCATTCTAGACAGATMAAAGAGGCTTCTTTCTTTGCCAGAACTATGATTCCCCAGTTTTAGAAGCTGAAAAGGAGCCTGAAACCTGAAATAGCTTACTGTTTGTTGGTTCTCCCCAAAAGATTCAGCTATTTTCAAGCAGCCAGGCCTAAACATTACAGGCAAAATTTCTACCCAAGCACACTCTTCACTTACACATCTGCTCAATTCCAAGAGGAGGAAAACATTAAACTTGTCAAAACCAGCCAAAGCACCTAAACCACGTTATTCCATGTAATAAAATTACACATCAACACYCAGTCATTTCTCCAAATAAAAGGAGGCAAGGAACAAAACCAATAAGGACAATATCACGGCTCCTACTCTGGCTGACTTCTGCAGCATTAAGGACTCTAATTCAGATCAGTGCCACACTGTGCATAATTACACTAAGCAGGAGATTTCWTATTATTTAACTATATAAAAAAAGATGAAAAATATAGGACAGTAACCACATTAGTTGCACTAGCCTTTTTTTCCAATTTGCAGCTATCATCCTCAACAGAATCTTTGTGATATCTAAGCTGGCACAGGCTAGCTCTATGCTCAAAGACTCAAAATAAATATTATGCTTCAGTGGAAGTAAATTTAAACACTGTCTACATCTGCCAAATTAAAAGTGAGTYGAGAGCTTTATGCATATTTCAGAAATGCAGTTGGATTAATTTTCGTATCATCCTACAGGAAAGGCATCTATACTTTATAAATCAGGAACATTTCCAGACCTACTGGAAGTCTAATGCAGGAAAGGATCCATTACCCTGACCCAGAAGACCTAAAGCAGTCTATGCTTTCAGTTCTTTATCATTATCTGAGTTCTTAATTTTATTCTTCATTATTCYCCCTTTATCAAGACACAGCCCAACAAAACAAAGGTGTGAGTAAATATTCTATGATCCCAGTGTCACAGAACCACTCCCCAAGCAAAGTTTCTAACCTGACCTGTTTTCACCAGGACTTTAGCACACTAACAAGCTCAACTTCGAGAAAACTAAAAAATAAGGATTATTGAAAGAAACATTTGTTAATTTATCAAAGGGAGCACAAATTCACTGGCACCGCTTGATTTGCCTCTCTGCTCCCWTTACTTTCCCCCTCAAGCTGGTAAATGAAGCCTACCTAAGAGCCTACACACACACAGCTGGAAAGGCAGGACAGTSGATTTCCCAAAGGAATACAATTTACTGCAGTAGCTGCAGTCACATCTGGTATTTCAAAGCCATTCCAGTGTCACCAGGCCCTTACACTCCCATTGGCTCCAGTGCTAATTACATTGCACAGTTACAGCCCTGAACCCCACGAGTTGGATGAAGATCATATGGCTGCAGAGTCCAGGGAACARACACCAGATAGTTCCAGGGTCTGGTGATGAGCTCAGGACCTTCTGACCTCTTGGTTACCTGGGTCGGGCACTTCAAAGAGGAATTAGAGCAGAGGACTCAGGGTGACACAAATCCCAGCTTGTTTGCTTGACATCCTCCCAGGCCATAGCAAACCAGGGAGCTCAGGCAATGAGMAGACTATTAGGTGATGGAGGGAATGACTCAGAGAGTAAGAGCCTGTCACTAAATGGAGAAAGAACCACATTTGGCCAATATGTATAGTTTTATATCCCACACCCACTTAAGAGTCACGAGAGGTTCAGAATTTGAGGCTGAAACAAGGTTCGAGTCATCTTTCTCTAGTGAGGAGAGAATTAATAAAAATCCATTAGGAAAACTCCAKATCCAGACTCTGAAAGCATTCTGAAAGACTGCGTAAGTAGGGATACTGAGTTTAATATTAAGAACATGCCTCTATCACATAAGGAGACCCACACTTTCTTAAAAAGCTAAAACCTCACCTAAGAGACTGGAGGTTGCTGCATCACAGTGCAATTGTGCTGGGGAGGGATAATTCCAGCCCAGCTGCAGGGCCAGGCACAACACAGGCAGTAATTTTGGAAAGAACACATCTACCTGCAAATGGTACTGCCAGATATCTTGATCTCGAGAGAACAGACATTCAGGTGACTTGTTAGGGAACTGGTAGCCTCAATAAATAATTAGCAATGGATTTCAAGCATCAACTAACCATCTGAAAGCATCAACACTCCAAGTTTCTTAGGGAAGCAAGACAAGCTGMAGGAGAGGAAAGCTGATGTCAGTTTAAATATCATTCCCATGTCAGAGCAGCTCACAGAGCAGCTTGAACTATTCCATGGAAGCCATGGCAAAGCGATTTGCCCTCTGACATGGAGTAAACCACTGGCAGAGGAGAAATTGGAACCCAGGTCTCTCTCTCCTGGGCTGTGCTCTGAGGTGTAAGAACAGACAAAGGCCACCTGGCYATCCAAGTCAAAGCCTCAAGAAATCAAACACTGCACTTACAGATTCCAGCTGACAGATCCTACTTTCCTCTCCATATCCATCCTCAAGAAAATTCGTTGCTGTAGGAAGCACTGGGAATTGCCGTGACCAAATGTGCAATTACCAACAGAACGTGGATAAGAACACCTATTTGCACAGTCCTGTTATTTGTAACATTGCAGTTCTAATGTTCATTAACAGGAAGAAGCTTTTAGGCTGAGGAGTGTTCTGAAGGGCTAACTACCACAGCTGGGCTTGCATCCACCCCAGAGAACTTTAGTGATGATACTGTAGCGATCCCAGGAAAAAAAAAAAAAAAAAAATCATCCTGCATTGCTTTTGGGTTCATGCTTTGGAGGTTTTCTTTCAGCCACGTCCACTTCTCATCCAAAGAGTTTTCCAGTCTAAGCCCTGCCTCTACWCTCAGAAGTTTCTGACTCCCACAATTAAGCTCACAAGGGCTCAATGCATGACTAATTAGAAAGTACAGGAAAACAGAATGAGGAGTTGGGTGAACACCAACCCCAAAGACTACTAACACAGAGGCAGGCGTTCCTTGACAACTGAGCTGCTTCCAGCATGGGAACAAGCTTCCCTTAACTCAGTTAGTGAAGCTTCTCAAAGCTTGGAGGACGATTTCTCCTTGGCAGGCAGCCCCTCCATTCTTAYGCTTCCAGTAAGACCCACTTCCCATTCATCGCCTTAACACAGCAACAAGTTCAAAATGCATGCACTGAATGTGAGTTCCAAGCTAAACTGTGAGGCTATTCCAGTCTATCCAATGCCAACAGACACTGCTGCCTGGATTTCAGTCACTGCCACTTGCACACCAGAAGTTCAAAGCAACTCAAGCACATGCAAAGTTAGATTGCAAGTGGCTTTACTCAAATAACCAAGCCAACTGAAGCCAACCAGACGCTAAAATACTAATTTAAAATGTTTGAAAAAGGAAACAAAGAGCACATCATTCCTCCAGAACAAGTATTCCATAGCCTTATTTTGAAGAATGTTAATAACTGTATTTTTTCCTCCAAATTTCCCTTCACCACCACTCCAACATTTTTACTCTGCCCAGGGCCTTATTTTTCTCGCAGGAAATGTGTCCAGCAGTCCTCAGAGCCTCAGGAGCCCATCTCTGAGCCAGCCTGCAACCTAGATACCAAGGGCTCTATCAACACACAGGATTCCAAAAACTTCTCCACTTGGAGAAATACAGCTCTTATGACAAGTTAATTTTTAAAAAAATTGACAGCAGATTCCCAAACAGCTCAATCACTTATTGATCAGGGACAGGAAAAGACAACTGCAGAAACACAGTGTGTCCTGTACCAAGGAAAGCTGTCCACTGTACAGCACCACATCAGAATGTGCTGCAACGTGCCAACACCTSGAGCCACAGCAGGAGCTTTCAAGGCTCTGTCCCCGCTTATTTGACTGAGGAGAAGTCATTGGACAAAGCACACACCGGGAAGGTTGTAGGAGAGAAAGTGAGAATGTCCATCTAAGTGCCATTAATCGCAATCAGCTTCCCACTGTCCTTTCTCCTCCCCAGCCTCTCCAGGGCAGAGGCCAGAGAGCTTTGTTGTGATGGAGCTGCTGTTGCTTCACATAATTCAGGTGCTACCAAGATCCCCCGTTTCCATGGCAAAAGGGACATTGAACAACATAAAAACCTGTCTATACCAATCTGATTCAGTCCTTGAAAAGAAAGGCCTTGCACCCACATRGTTTAATATCACACTCAGAGCAAAAAGTCTCTTTCCGATCATGGACCATATTAAATCCAGAGAAGTCCAGCTATCTCAACCTGAAGCTGCAGCCAGCAGGAGGCTTCCCTCAAAAGTCCAACACTGTGGCTGGGGAAAGTTTTCCCACATAGATTTTTCCCATCAGAAAGTGAAGCTGTTAGACRTTTGCCAACAACAAAACTTCACCACTCAAGGGGAAATTAAAACATACAAAGATTGCTTCAACGTGTGATATTTGACTGAGCACTTGAATTTTGCTTTYGCAACATCCACTGGTGATTTTTTCCTCCCTTCAATTTTTTACTTCCCCCTCTGCTTTAAACTAGAATGGGAGATTCTCACATGGCAAAGTTCCATCAGACCAAAAAAAAAATTAAAAAATCTAGCAGCCTTCCCCAACATCATTGTTTAAATCAAGTTTATGTGATTTTACACAACACTTCATAGTCTTGGAGAGGGACACATTCCCTAGACAAAGCACCAGCTATCCAAACCACTGAGGCATGGGAAAACCATGCAAGAGTGTGAAATGGGGAAGGTCTTTGGTGAGCTGAGTCCACACTCATGTAAGCGTGGTAGCTCTGAACAAAGATCTGCAGGCTAATAGATATGTAAGACAAATGACATGTGGTTCTCATTGCAKCTCATGCTTTGGGAAGGGGGTACCTTGGAAGAGATCCAGCTGGGATAGGTTTATCCCATTACTCTCCTATAATTTTCTGCCGTTTCAAACCCTTTGACAGTTGCTGTAGTTTGACATCACACCCCCTGCAGCCCCAGGCCTGTCTGACAGCGCAGTGGACAAAGCCACCCCCCACCCGGGGGGAAATCCGCACCATATGTGAGGCAAGGGCTGTGCCCGCCCCTGCACCTCCGACACTTAAATCCACGGTGTCCATGCCTTTTCCCGATCCCCAGCCCAAAGCAGCGGCGCTAACAGAAGCCCTCCTCCACAGCAGACAAGGTATTAACAGAAGAAAAAAAAAGAAGTAGAGACAGGATGAACGAGCCCTGAATATTAAATCTCAAGTCCCCATTTAAGGGAATGACAGGGGGAAAAAAAGAAAAAAAAAAAAAAGAAAAAAAAAGTGAAATTCAAGAACAACTGGAATCAGGTTAAGCCACTCTCTTGCTTTATACAGTGCAGCTCATTCATCTGAACAGCTGTTTCACCTCTAGAGAAATACCCAGAGAAAACAGAGGGGAGGCAGAGAAGCCTAAATTGTTTGCTCTACTGAAGCAGTAAGATACAGTAAAGCAAACCTGATTTACATTAAATTTATAAGAAATTGGRTTGGGGTAGGGGTAGAGGAGAAGACTGGGAAATTTGGTTTTAAATGGCTACTTGGAAGTTGCAGCTCTTGAAGAGWGATCTGTAATTAAGGGCTTTCCTTTGTTGAGCTGAGCAAGTTTCTCCGCGCAGCCGAGGGCTATAACAGTTCCCTCTGCCGGCATCCCCGGTGTCCGGCTCTGGAGGTTTTCCTGCTCCGGCTGCGCCCTGCGCACGGACACGSAGGCCCGGCAAAGCCCCTTCCCCTCCCCGACGGGCTGGGCGCGGCAGGGGGACTTCGCGGGTGTCATTTTCCCAAGCTCAGCTTCTCCATTYCCCAGCCGCTCCCTGCCCAGGAGGCAGAATTGCTGCGGGCAGGTAGGGAGCGTCCCGCACCCCCCTGAGGATGCGGGCACCCCAGCCCGGCTCCCCGAGGGGCAGCAGCCCAGCATACCACTGCACCCTCCGAGGGACCGCTGCCCGCGCCCGTTTGTCCCCCGGTGCCACCGGCGAGGCGCAGCCTCCTCGCCCAGAGGTGRACCCGGTCTTACTCACCGGCGACTGGCGAAGCCGCTGCCCGGCGAGCCGGAGCTCTGCTCCGGGTAGTTGTGCTGCAGGGTTGATGCTGGGAATTGATAGAGGAAGCCAGTGCCCAGCGCGCATCCGTGCAGGCAGCAGCACCAGGACAAGAAAAGAGCGAGCTGCATTTTTGCAAGAACGGGGTTTTCCTACAGCCTCCCCCTTTCCCTCTTACGCTGCCCGGCAGGCGCGGGGCCACACCGTGCTCCCCCAGCCGGGGTCACGGCGGGATCCCACGGCACGGAGGTGCCCCCGGGAGTGGAGAGCACGGGGCAGAGGTGCCCGGGACACAGGGATGGCTGTTCCCGCTCCCAGAGGGAAGCCCCGTCCCTCGGCAAGCCGAGTCCGGGCGGCGGCGSCTGCTGCCCGCGCAGGGGGTCCGGGGCCAGCGCGACTCGATGCGCCCAGGGCGCACACTCAGCCCCGGATGCCTTTTCAAATTTGGCGAGGTTGGCCCGACTCCGTCAAAGGGGGCGTGGGGCTTCGGCGTTAACCCTTGCCAGCCCTCCCGGCAGACCCCGCTGCGAAGGGGCTCCGTCGGGGCAGGCACCGGCCCGGGGAGCCGCGGCCCCGCAGGGCACGGAAAGCGCGGGGCGCAGCGGGCAGCACCCCGCGGGCACGGAGAGAGCGGGGACCCCCGCTCCCCACCCCAAACCAAGGCAGCACCGACASACAGCAGAAACCTTTGTGTCTCCCCGATTAACCCAGAGACAGGTCGAAGGGAACCTACGGCTCAGCAGGGGAGCCCAAATACCCAAAAAGCTGATGCCTGCTGCAACGTTCACAGATAACTTCTGCTGCAGAGTTATACAGATAAAGTCGGAAATAAATCATTTTTAAGACATTTCATTCACAAGATAAGCAGTGAGAAAGTGATCTCTGCTTCACCACGTGCATCCTGCTCATTGTGGCATCGCTCAGATGGAGACATGGTTTAGTGGTGAACACGRCAGCGTGAGGTTGACTGTTGGRCTCAATGATCTTAGAGAACTTTTTCAACCTTCATGATTCTATGATTCACACAAAAGCACTCCCTTTGCTACCACTTTCCACAGACTCCCTTGTTTTATCACCCAGGATAGTCCGTAGCTTGAAGAATTACTCAGTGAACCCCAAGTAGGAGGAACATTTTTGCAGCTGTAGAAGGTTGTGGGTATTTTGCAATGGCAACACCCCAAGAAGGAAGGCAGCAGCAAGGCTCTCTCTGTACAGCAGTTGTCTGTATTTACAGCAGAGTCTGTGTTTAAAACCTAAATCCCCCATTTGGCAACAGTGTCACGACCCCATTTGCTGGCTCAGCATCCCSTTCCCAGCTCCAGAGGAACCTGGGCTGTTGCAGCTCACTGTCTGGGCAAGCAACTTCTCTGCACCAAACATCTCAATTTCTAAGATGACACAACTGTCTAAGATTTTTACCCTCAGGTTTTGCAAGCTCCCAAGACCCCCTCTGCACCTTCACTGTGAAGTCAGCTAAAGACAGCCCTGATGTACCACTCAAAGCAGGTGTCTTGCTGGGGTATTCTAGGGGCCCAGGGCCTCCCCATGGGKCTCTGCAAAGGCAGAGACCCTCTTCCCTCGAGGGCAATAAATTCCCTGCAAGATGCTGCAGCTGAAAAATGTTCCCTACAGGACTCTGGGAAAACCCAGTGTATCTAAAATCCAGTATCTGAAAACCTTGTATCTGGCATTTGCCCCCAGCCRCAGGTGAGCACCTACCCCTTCCCCCACAATGCCCACCTCCAGAGCCTGCAYGCAGAGATAAATAGCCCCTGGCTGGAGCCTGTAACCAGACAAGTTTAGACTGCAAATGAGGCACCAGGTTTTTAAACAGCCGCTGTCATTAATCACTGGAGCAAATCACACAAGGAGGCAGAGGTGATGCAGTTTGCACTGCAGCTCAGCACAGCCTCCCCRGGCTGCCCCTGGCTGTCCCACACCCAGAGCTGGGGCAGGCAATGGAGCAGCACTCTCTGAGCCCAAAGGGAGTGAGAAGTTCTGTTCTAGTAGCATTGGGCCACCAATGCTTGCTCAGAAACAAACACTGTTTATTTACAACAAGCCCTCGGTGCCTGAAGCCAGGACATGACAGGGCTCTCTGTCCCYAGCTCAGGGCAGCCTGAGCACCCTTCCCTTTACAATCTCCCCTCACCTCAGCAAGGGGAATATTATCCCTTCTCCCACATCCAAGAAAACACAGAGCTCCCAGATATTCACCCCAGGATATTCAGCTTTTCAGCCATGCTGCTCAATCAGTTCTCAGGAAAYCTCTGCTCAGCCCGACAGGGCAACAAAAGCAGACACTTACTTTMTGCTCTCCCCTCTCAGATGGGCTACAAACCACCCCAAATTCAGCCTTCTCCTAGGAAAGGAGTCAGGAACAGCAGCACACACCAAGCACTAAGCAGTTTTCTCAGACCTCTGCTCCCCTGKAATCTGGGTCCTCMTCCTCAGCTCCACAGGCACAAAGTGGGTGCAGCTGGACCTCCASCCCAGCAGTTTGTTGCAGCACCAGRCCGAGTGTTGAGGGCAGGSTTGAGCCTTTTGTCCCAAACACACCTCCCTCTCCTGACAGGCTCAGAGAGATCATTTATCAATATTTAACAACACTGAGCAGCATCAGTGGCTTTCTGACCCATTCTCCCTTACTGGGTTAGACCCTTCGGAAGCTCTTCATAGTCTTCAAGTCTTAGCTTCCTAAAAGCATTTTATTTTCAGCTACAAGGAAAATAAAGGCTGCTTCAGCCTTCACTGATTTTTCAAGACTCTAGGAGATATTAAACACAGGTGATTAGACAAGACATGATTCTGGCAAATTATTAGAGACATCTGTAGGAAGCTAATGTTCTTCCTATTTTGTGAACTGGGAGAGTGGAGACCAGAGGTCAAATGAYTTTGCTCAAGACTGCAAAGAGCTAAAGGCAGAGCCAGAAACAGAGCTCAGATCTCCAGACTCYCATTACTTCTGCCCCGTCCCTAATGCACACTTGCTTCTACTCTGTATGGCTGATTTAAAATGAAAATGAAGAATTGACTTTCAAGTTGTTTCTGGAAAGAGAGAAGAAAGGGTGATATTGTCTACTGTAAGGGGAGAATTAAAGATGACATTTCATTTTAGTCCTTTGGATATGTGTAATATAATCAAACACAATAGCAGTAATAAATGAATACTTTTTCTCCCCATGGTGCTTACGAGTGCAACATATTCTAACAATTTCTCRAAACTATGTTGATAAATTGGAGACACAGTGATGGAGGTAACAAAGACAGCCAACAAAAACATAATCCCTTCAATTTATCAGAGGGACTGGCTTTGAGAAGAAAACCCTTGAAATCTGAACAGTCCTATTCTTATAAACCAGACGTAATATATTTCAAAATAGAAAGCTACACTTCATGTGCCTGTGCATGTTAATTAAAGATTTGCCCAGGCAATCAGGGCTAAATAAATTATTTGGATGCATTTCACTAACTCAGTTCAAGATGGAAGAGGCAGATGGACATTGGAAAGGCACGATGCAGGGCAGCAGTGGAGGAAATAAAGAGGTRAGGGGCAAGGTTTTAATTTACCAATCCTGTGAACTTTGCTTTCATAAACAAGGAATCCTTAGAGGGCTGTCCTCCTGTACTCTGCTCATCTGTCATGCAAATGCCAGGCTCACAGTATCACATCAGAAGAATAATCCATTGGACATGGATTCTGTGGGCCCATGGAATGTTTTTCTGCTTTCCAGTCCATTGGGCAAACCTGAGACATAAGACATCAGAAACTGTTCTGAGAAAATATCTGTAATTTCTTATACATAATCATACACACCCTGCATGCAAGCCAACCAATAAATGAAGTGGGGGAAAACACAGACAAYAAAATGAATATTTGAAGTTTAGTCTGATTTTTGTTCAGTTGAAAGGGAAAAATGATATGGATGATKTGGAATGATACAGCAAAGAAGGGATTTGTGGCACAAAAAGGTAGAAAAGCACCATTGTACCTGTACATAGACTGGAGGTCCACAGCTGCAATGACATCTCAATTCTTCAGCACCACTTAGAGTATTACAAAAGTCAGTAATTAGCTGAAAAAAAAGAGTCACAATATTGTTAGAATCATGACAAACAAATTTTGAAAGGTCAGTCCTTAGGATATTTTGAGCGCAGTTTTCATGTGGAGACTAAGAAGAGACCAAAGCTTTGTTCTAGTTGATAAAACCTTGAGGAGCTTTAGAATTATGAAGTGTCCTTTTGAAGCTAGAATGAAGTCATTGATAAGATCATCTAAACCCAAAAATAATTTAGATAAACCCCTTCTAGYTTTCCAAAACGCCTAGATCATTGTGATACACAAAGCACTCAAGGATCCTTGGAAAATTGAAAGRGAAGGATAAGAGGTTAGTAACAGTAAGAGTTCAAGACCTCTATTATAAATTAAATTATAAGATTACTAAGCTTGTTATAACACTATTACTGGGGAGTCRAACCAAACCTGAGCCAGACTGAAAATTTTATGGGACTGTGGGGGGGTTTTCTTTTAAGCTAGGAGATAGCTGATGTGTAGACATTACTTGCATTTGACCAGGAATAAATAAACCACAACTCAAAATGGAATAGAATTTAAAAATGGGTGACTTACACAGGCAGTTCAGCATATACCAAACATGATAGAGTGTTACTGTGTGAAGCATGACAAATGATTCAGAAGTCATGAATGGCAAAATTCATTGACCATAGATGAGAACTTCCCCTGAGTGAAGCACTTGTGTGGGTATTATAAAGTAATACAGGGGATAAAATAACTCAGATTGAAGSATAATTCAGCAGATGGAAAATGTGATGACTCAACTGATCAGCAAGACAATGCCTGTGTCCGGTGGAATTATACAAACTCTGAGGCGTTTCTGTGTCCTGGGGAAAATTATTTATGTCACCTTTGATGTCAGGCACTGACCTGCACAGGCACAGGGAGTTTATGGACATGCCCTCGATCCATCAAGAATGCAGCAGAGCAGGGGTGCACACAGGTGTGATAAAGCCAAGAAGTAGCACCAAGCCTGCTGCACTCAGACCTGTCAGAGTGGAAACACACTCAGAAGTAGCCAGGAAGGACTGTAAGAGTTACCTAATCCCTCTCCCTTCTCCAGCTGGAAGGCAAGATCTATCATACATTGATTATTGTTGGCCCTAATTTTTCTGCCTTGTTTGGAAAGACCTCAAGATAGAAAGTCTCCACGGTCATCTGAAAACATATTTCAATGTGTGTGCTCTGTTCTGGTAGTTTTTCTCAGCATCCAACCTCATTCTGGTCTTCTGCAATTTAAGCCTTAATGGCTCAGATTTTTCACTATGGATGTAGAAAACTATTCCTTCTTTCTTTGAAGAGACTTTTAATTCCTCAACATACTTTAAAAAAATGCTTTAACACCTTTCCTTGCCTTCTAGAAGCAAAACAATGGCAGTTTCTTCAGATCACATTAGATAGGTCTGCTTCTTTAGGTATTCTTCTCTGGATTTTCTAACTGGTCTACATGTATCTTATGGTATCCATGACCTATATTTCTGACCAGTGCCCTGCTGAGGATTTGCCTTTTTGACAGCCATACATCATTGTTAATCCATGTTTAGCTTGGGATTCTCTACCTTTTCCACAGGACTGCTAGCCTGACATTCCCTCATCCTGTACTTGCTAGTTAAAATTACTGCTGCCAAAGCACAGTGCCCTGCAGTTGTCCTTAATGAGTTTTGTTCAATTTTATTCAGATTATATCACCAATTTGTCAAGATCCTTGAAATTTTAATCCTGCCTTCCAGTACTCTTGCGTTCGGTTCCAGCTTTGCCTCATCCACAGATTTAATAAGTATGCTGCTCCCTCTTCCATTGCTGAGGTCACTAAAGAAAACATTGGGAGGTCTGTCTCCATGTCTGTATCCTCAAACCATGTTCCTGTTCATTAACTGTTCATTAAACATCATTCAGTCACTGAGGGCTGCCTGCTTGCTTGATGCTGTACAGGACATAAACACTGAAATTATAAATTCTCCAGACCACAGAGAACCTTGAACTTCTACAACAAAACGAAGTATTTTGTAATATGCAGCAGGAGCAGCTACCGGAGATCATGATGCAATTTTTATTGAAGTCACTGCCTATAGTATATCCAGATTCAGTGGTTTCCTAGTGCTTGGATGATTTAAAAAAACCTGTCCTGAGTCAGGGACTCTCTGAATCTCAGAGAAGCAAGGACTTCCATTACTTTCATGAAAGAATATCTCAGTTTTGTACTCTGGCCCTGAAATCCTCCTACTTCTCTGAATTTTCCCATGGAACCAGGTTGCTGGACTTGAGGAACCCAACATGGGTGGGAGTCAGAAATCCCTTTCTATTGTGCAAGTCACATAGCAGAGAGTGGGCTCATTCCCTTCCTCACAAAAACCACAAGTAAATGCACACAAAACAGATAAGAAAGGAGTTATGGAAATAAGCACCCTCATCCCAGCTCCTGCACACCCCAGAGGCACTGCCACCTGCCCTGTGGAACCAAGAACAGCTGGGGGGGATGCAAGCGGGGACACTGGTGACCCCTYTCATCCACCCAGCATATCTGAATGTTCTATCCATATTTTTATAGTTCTTACTGACTTTTTTTTTTTTTTCAAATCTCCTAGGAACTTTCTTCATGGTCCATGACAATGAGGCCCAACCACAATAGTCTGCTTTTCTTAGCTGGTTTTCACAGGGCCYCTAGAAGTTGGCTTTGGTCCTTCAAAAATTTGTGAGCTGCAAGCTGAAAATTGCTGCATTTGGTCCCATTGTACACGGATCACCGTGTCCACAGCAGGATCCTGCCCAGYTAAGAGCTGAAATTGCTTCCAGTATTTTCACCTTAGGTGTCTGCAGTTAAGATGAATTAAGAGCAGCCATGTGCTTTCTCCCTCTTCTCTCCCCTGCCTTGCTCCACAAGCTCCTTTACCTGTCAGCCCTCTGTCTTCACACTGCAAACCTTTTGTCAGTCAGAGCYTCCTTGCCCACCTTGCCCTCCTGCACCATCCTTGCCTGTGCTGGACCTACCACACAGTCTGCAGGAACTCCCTTTTTCCTCCTTGCTGCAGGTATTTCCCAGAGCCTGCTCCAGCGTGGTGTCCCCCACCTGTGTGTTACTGGCCAACAGTCACAATCCCACTGTCACTCGTGTATTTTCCTTACAGTTCTATCTTCACCTTACCCTGCACATTCAGATTCACAAGATCCCTCTGATAACTGACATTACATATTTATTGGAGCATTCACATGAACCTCTCCCTTCTCTTTTATTCTTTTCCCAAGATCCTATTTTTCAGTTTAAGTAAGTCCTTGTTTTCATAGACTTTGTCTGTTTCAATGTGATTAATCCCCTTCATTATTTTAAAATAATTTAAAATTACTGCAAGATCTCTTTTTAAATAAGATAATACCAAAGCTCTTCAGTCTTGCTTTATGACTCAGAGCTGAAAGGCAAAGTATTACTGTCATTTTCCCYGCTTTATTCCTTAATCATGTCCTCCTTAGGTAGAGTGAGCAATACTGAAAAGAGCACTCTCAAAAAGAACTCACCAGTGGTTTAGGTAATAACACCTTTTTGACATATATTCTGTTTTTACTGTAATGCAGCCCAACATCCTGTTCAGTTGTTGGAGTCTTTTTTTTTTTTTTTTTTTTTCATTTGTGTGTTAGCCTGGGAGCTCTAGGGATTTTTCAAAGAGAATATTTTCCAGATTTATCAATTTACCTTTATGAACATTTTGGTCTCCTCATTCTAAGGGGAACAATCATACAAGCAAACACCAGCACTGTTCAGTGGCACTGTCTTGCTCTTTATCTGGCTCTCTACCCAATCTCCTCTCTTGAACCTGACAGATTCCTCCATRGAAGCAATAAAAAGGCAGCTAAGGTGCTAAATACGAAAGATTGCAGGCATTAAAGGATAAAGTCACTGCAAAGCAATAGGTTCCAAGAATTTCTTGGCTACGCACAWGTACACTAATGCTAGCTTAGGTGTTCACAGTATACTCCATTGTCAGCAATGGATTCCACACCTAATGGGCTTGGTTTCCAAACTCCATCCCTCTTCCAGGGCCTCGCTTCCATTTTTAAATGACCCAAGCTGGAGCTACTAAATTCTACTTTACAGACATCCAGCTMCACACACAGAACACAGATCTCTCTTTTACCACAAGAAATGCTCTTCGTCTCTGGGTTTTCTCTTCTGCCTAAGGGAGATCAATCTCTCTACAGATGCAAAACCAATCCCCAAATAATCCTCTGGGATTACACGGGCTCAGAGCTCCTCATGCCACAGGGTCTCAGGCAGCAAGGATACATGGGCTGTCAGTCTACACCCAGAAAGAATCTGGTTGAACTCCCTGACCTACCAGAGTCATCAGGAAATCTCTCAGTGCCTCCCTTTGTAACACAGGGTTCAGTGCTCTGTTATGTATCATGGCTATTGTAAGGATAATAGGAATGGAATAAAAATGACATGGTATAAATAGTAACAACAATGAAAGAAGAGAAATAAAAATAAAAGAAGCAAGATGAGATGTAATCTAAAGAGAGATATAAATTGTTCTTTGGCAGAAAGGAAATTATAAAGTCTGCAAGATGCTATGAAATGTTTAAASTGCTTGTTGCCCAAAAAATTAAATAAAAGCTTTTGACCAGACTAAGGAGATTTTTGGTATGTGATGGAATGGTAGGACAAGACTATCAGCTTTGCTGTGTGCCTGGAAAGAAGCAGCTCCCAGGATAACATTTTTTGGCTCAGTTCAGAGTATTTAACTCTCTGATTGTTGTGAGAAACCCAGTACAGTGCCCCAGTGTAGGGTGATGCCCTGTTCTGCATTGAAAATAGATGTTCAGCTGTCTGCATTCTAGTGGAGCACAGGAGGTTTGTCCCAGATCTTCTGGACATGATCTCTAGGTAATACTTGACCCTTTTTTTTCAGATGTTTCAATAAAACCAGGTAATAATTGTTAATGTTCTGAGTCTTCCCTGAGCTGACTGGCAATAGATTTACAGGGCTGAGCTGTAGTTTGAGGAGAGGGGGATCCTGGCCAGTGTACATGGGTGGTGAGTGGACTTTGGTGCTGCAGTTCTGGAGCATTTCTGGGAACAACCACGGTTTGTAACATGTCCTGAGACACTCCAGCTGTGGCTGTGACCTACAGAGGTGCAGTCTCTGGCTGGGGATGAGGAGAGCAACAGCCTTGATAACCCAACCATTCATTTCCTCAGTTTTGAAGCTGTGCTTAGGTGAAGAACAACATTAACAAAAACTCTCYACTGTGTTTATTCATTTTAAATGGATTTGAGATACATTTTCTTTGAAAGGTCCCRTACAATCAATCTCCATTGTTCTGTATATATTTGCAGAAGATAACAGCTTCATTAAAATATGGTGTGCTATTAACTGCAGTAAATATATAGCYTTAAACCTTAAAATGTAATGCAATTAAATAAGAAATATGAACCTAAGGAGGTTAAGTGCAATCAACCACTGACATACACATTTGATTTGAATTAAAAAACACACACAGAGGGAAATAAAGGGCCTCCATATATACTTGGATAACAGGAAATCCCCTGGACATAAAAATAGTGAATTTAAGAATGGAGAATATAAAGGTCTAGTTCAAATTAAAGATTTTATGACTGAGGACTCCATTAAATCTTTGAACACTTAAAAGAGTTTGGAATGCTTCCAGTCCAATTCTTTATGTTCTCACAAGTGACAGATTATCTTCTGAACTTCTATGGAAAAAGAAAGGAAGAGTGATTATATTAATCCATCTAAATCTGCAGCTTCTAAAATTGGTGTTGCCAATACCTGTTTGAGAGGGCAGGCAAAGCGAAACACAGTCTGATCCTGAGAAATGAAGAAAATTGTGCTGGGATGTGTTGGGACCCCTTTAGTCTTAGAAGAGGGAGTGTGGCAGCCTTGTTGGGCTGGGTGAAAAACCTTCYTTAATGTTTGGTAAAAATACTGTCAAACATGGCAGACCTGAATGTACTGAAAAAAGACAATCACAGTGTGATTGTTATTTGTGATTCACAAGGGATCTTGGAATCTTTTCTATTAGACYCGTATGCTTTTTGTTTTGAATACAAGATTTCAAAGTCAGCTTTGTTTCTCCCTGGCAGCTGTGGTGTCTACCACCCGTGTTGGTCTGGGAAGAGACGGCATTTATTAACATTGTCTGATCTGGTTATTCACTCAAGGCCAGACCCTCAATGACTTCATAAAAGAAAGCAAAGCAATGTGTAGTGTCTTTAGAGGGACTGCCATGTGTCCTATAGGAGAGGAGAGCCTACTGACAGGAAGATTTTGTTTTCTCTCAATTYCATTCTCAGGTTTGACTTATGTGTTACTTTGGAGTTTATGGCCAAACACGGGAGYTCCTTAACCCCACAATCCTTCCAGGCATTATGTTTCTGTTAACATCCTGGGTCAAATCAACTGTCTTTTCTTATGTCTCACATTCATTTTCATATAAGGTTTAATTACCTCTTGTTAATATCCACTAATGACAACAGATTTATACCAGTAATTAGTATGTTTTGAGAAGTCTGGAATAAAATCCTTGCTGCTTTGCTTAGGTACCTGGATGCAGTGATTAATTCTTAACTTTACACCCTAAACTTTAAAAGCTTTAGGCTTGATAATTTTGCCTCAATTCCCTTTAAAACGTGGTAAAACTAGTGCATTAATTTCCAGTGCCTGGCTCACTTGCAAACTCCTCATTTGAAATTCCCTCCTTAATATCTCTGGGCTACAAAAACAAGTGCGTGTGAGACTGGCCCTCTGAAAGGGACCTGCCACTGCAGACCTGCTGTGATTGAACCTCCTTCCACTGCTGCARGTGGGGTTTGAAGCAGTGTGTTGTRCTCTRTATTTTAAACACCATGAGGAATGTCTTGGAAAGAGAAAAAGTGAAGTAGACTGGGCCCTATAAAAGAGTTCATATTTAATACAGATTGTTGATCATGTAGTATTAAGTGGTTCATTATTTTATTGTTCTTCAATAATTTGAGAACTTAAATCTTCTACTTTTGGCTTGGCTTGTGATGCTGTCTTGAGCTGGGTTATAAAAATACTATGCTTCACCTAAGCACAGATTGTTATAGTTTTCTGACAAATGGAATGACTATACAAGTTTTAATTCCATGTACATCTGCACACCAGCCGAAAGAAAGGATCCCATCCTTGTCCCACTTGGCCATATCCCCACTGCTCCTTGTTACCTTCTTTCTGTCAGCACCAGGYTTTTGTGCAGTAAATGGGTTCATGGAGATTATTCTTTTATTTTAATTTTTTATCCCAGAGGTATTAGGCTTATTTTCAATTGAATCTGCTCCAATCGAAATGGGTAATTGGGAGAAAGCTGAATGGAGAACTGGGCCTGTGAAGGGAGACAACTGCTATTCTCTGAGTGGTGATACAAGTTAATGTCATATGAAAAAGAGCATATATCCACAGTGCAAATTAGAGTTCAGGCTCTGTCAGCAGGCAATGAAGACTCTCCTATTCTCCTAGGTACGTAAATTTCCTAAGGGAATACTCTTCCACTGGGTGATTCAGAATACCTAAACCAGAAGCCTAAAATTAAACAGCACAAATATGACAAGCCCATAGTGTCTCAGTACAGTAATTCCCACTAAGTGCTGAGGCTCTATTTACAAATGCAAATGATCTGAGCTTTAGCAGAAATACTTTCGCTTAATGTTTTTATTTCCATGGAAAAAATTAAACCTTTCCCTGTGAGGGGCAGTGAAGACCCTCTGAAGGGCTCTCCTGCTAACACAATAAACATCTGTGGGTTCTTTCCTCCCTAATGCTGTTTTTCTAGGGGTCCCTCTCTGATGAATTAGCAGTCCCAGTAGATTGTGGCAAACAATTCCACATACCACATCTTAGGAAATAGTACTTCTTGGAACTCATTGGTTTGGTCTGCCTTAATGCAGGCAAGTTAACACCACATTATCAAATGGACTGAGGTCACCAGCCT
>NW_026623483.1:994379-1000686 GCF_030028575.1 Malurus melanocephalus | reverse complement strand
AAAAAGCTTGGATTCCTTACAGAAATGTGAGTGCTCCAAGCTGGAAGCAGTAGACTTGGTCACTCACAGCCCACCCACCTACAGATCAAGATGGACTGGAACAACCTCCTCCATAAGCCAGAAAAGTGAAGGGGGTTGGGAGGTGGGAGGAAGAGTTTCATATTTCATCCACCACTTTTAATAGAAAACAGAACGTGGAGGGGGATTGAAAGGAAAATGGTAAATCCCTGGAGATCCTAAGTGTCGGCCTTGCAAGTCAAAGCTGTCAATCACACCGTGTGCCCTCCAACTCTACTTTCTGAAAGGAAGGAAAGAAAGGAGGAACAGACTGGCACATTCAGCCACTAGGTGTTACTGTTGCTCCACGGACTTTAGAATAAGGAAAACATCTATCAGAGGCATCATCTGCAGCTGTACCTGAAGATTTAAACCACAGAAATTAACTCCTACTTCTGGATTCACATATTGCAACTCAAAAATCAGAGTACTTTGGTGTCTTTTTTTTGGGGCAGCCATAGAGGCAGACTGATGCTTCTTGGGTTTGTTTTTATATCTCTGCTTTGTTTTTCCATCTATAAAATGGAAATAAAGATCCRTATCTCTCCTGGGAAGGATTTGGAGGCTACAGATCAATCAGAGTTGTAGTCCTTGACAATCTGTTGGCATGAACCAAGCAATAAGGTTCTGCATAAGCTTTTCCCGTTGATTCCAAAATAGGTTTCCTGAGAGAGACTGAACTGAGTGTTACCCTGCAGACTTGCAACAAAAAGCAGGGCTCCACTGCACCCCTCTCAATGCATCTTAATGTCCTGTTTCCCTCTRGTCTCTTGCCATAGCTCCACCAAAGATTTTTCCAGAGAGCAGCCACACTTCATCCAAACCATCATTTACTTAATCAACTACACTCTGAGCCCCAGAGACACACCCCTGCCCTGAGCTACTTAAGCAAYGAGCTTCGAGATTACAATATTGATTTTCTCCTTAATTTTTAATGACTTTTTAATAATTCAAAATTAGATATTCCTTCCTCTCAATTCCTGTATTCCATGCCTTGCCCCCAAGTGAGCCAGTATAAATGAATGGAGGATATAGTGCAGGTCCCTGCCTGCACCCTGTGAAGAGCTGTTTCTGCACACACACAATAAATGTCAGGCAACACACAGCAACCAGGCAGAGCTTTCCTTCCCTCTCCTGATGAGCTGTGCCATGTGGTTGTACTTCTAATCCAGGCAGCATTTTCACACACAACTGGAGKGCTCCAGGGCATRTTTTCCAAWGTTTGGAAACATTGTTACAGAACATTAAATAAAGTACCAATACTGAGCCACAAAAGCTTATGAAAAAAATTTTTTGAGTTGTTTTCATAGGAAAAAAATTTATGTGCCACATTAAACGAAATACAATGCAAACTTAAAATGCTGCTCTCTGAAAGGCTGAATGGTTTGCAAGTGCTCAAGTATTATCTGAAAGCTGACTGCCATTACATTTTACYGCTGCTTACAGTAAAACTAGTGGGTCTCTACCTTGGAGGCAAATATCCTCTGACCTGCAATTCAGGCAAAAAGCATCACTTGGCCTCACACAGCAACTGCTATGTCTCTCGACACCCGAGTTCTCACTGTCAGCTCCAGAGTGAAGAACAGCTTTATTGAATTATTATTGTTACCTCGCAGTACCTTTTGGCTTTTGAAGGAAGAAGGAGGATTTTTACAAGAAAAATCACCTGAAGATGATAATTTTTGCTTGCTACCAAAGCATCATGGTRGAAAACCAGCCATCTAGTAAATGCAAGACATAAAGGCCATTACCAGCATTKTCTGGAAGCAGTTCACTTACTTTTCTCTTGGCTGCAATCTGACAAGGAATTTTAAATAAGTGAAGCAAAATGATTCACACACGTGTGCTCTGAGCAAACAGTACACCAGGAACTAATGTAACTTCACCCATATGCCTAAGGCAGATGCTGATAACATCAAATGCACTTGACTTAGATGCCTTTGAAAACAGTCACCCTAAGAGGCTTGAAARCTTAATTCCCACTTTCTTAAGTGACTTCAAACTCTAAATCACATGGATAAATCCAAAAATTGCACCCTTAGTCAGCTATGGTCTCCTTACTCTTCAGTGGCTAATATAAACACAGAAMAACCCTATCTGACACTCCATCTAAAAATTAATCCTAATTGCTTTTGGGCAGCTGCACAAACAGCCAGTTTTACCCAGTTTGAGTTACCTCTTATGCTTTTTTCCCCCCTTCTTCTGTGGTTGTGTCCACAATAGGACCTTTTATAATACATTTCTCTTCATGGTCTAGTGTCAGCTAATACCATATGCCAGCTGTGGCTGTCCRCGTTCTTCTCTCGGGGCCACCCTTTCTGTCTTTCCTTTGGAAGTTGTGGGTCTGAAATGTGGAAAACAACAAAGCTGCAGAAAGGATTAACTACAATTTGTCCCAGCTCGTTGTGAATTTGGTCCTGAATCACATATGAATCTTCAAAAGCAAAAAACACACATGCAGTCTGCTACAGAAGAATCAAATTCAGGGCTAGTTGCAGCTAYTGCTTTTTCATTTTCCTAGTCCCATGAACCTGAAAAGGAAGGGTTTTCTGASGTTTAAAATACAGTGTGAACATTGTGATGCCAGTGCCACATTGAACCACTGTAAACTATCCCTACATAAGGAATGAAACAACAAAGGAGTCTCTCACAACTGTGAGAGAGAAGACTCTACCACCTCAGTGAGAGTAGAGCAATTCTGGTTCACATTTATTAGCGGTACTGGTAATGAACATTTTCATTGTGGTAGTGCCTAGAGGCCCTGTTTGAAAGCTTGTCTAGAAGTGCTATTGTACCTGGGCACTAAACAGCTCTGAAGCAGCACATCTGTCTGCCAGATGTTTTATTTTCTTAGAAGCTGCCATTTCAAAAAGCCTCCTTCTTCCCCTAACAAGCCTTAATAAGAATCTTCAAGAGCTTGGCTTCATCAACCTTCCAAGGAGAATCTGMAGTTAAAATCACAATGAAACAAGGATGGAGAGCACTGCTCAAACTATTGAGGGACACAAGTGCGCTGCAGAATGGTTTGAAGACTACATTGACAGAAGGCACTGGAAGAGGGCACTGACCTCTGCTTGTTTTATCACTCCAGGGCTGGCCATCAGGGCACTGGGGCCAATGCAGGAGCAGCATTGCATGGAAAGTGCCAGCAGACCAGAGTAAAGCAGTGGGCTTGGTGGTTTCTATTGCATCTTCCATTGACTTTTGGACTCTGAAATTCTGCACAAAAACCGTGGGCTTTATCTTCTCATGGTGCAAAGCTTGATAGCTACAGGCAGAAAAAAATGGTGCAAGAGGGACCTTCCACTTTCTCCCACTTCTGCCCTCAGAGTGATCAACCGTTCCTCCCCTGGTTAATGCTCAGGGGTCACACAGCTCAGTGGCTGCAAATCCTGTCCCTCGATGAGAGGAGCAGCTAGCAGTGCCAGGATTTCCCCCTGACCAAGGCTCGCAGCTTGTGAAGGATCCTTTCACTCTTTCTCTGTGACACCACATTTGCTCCAACAGACCGACCAGCGGACCGGGCAGAGCAGGAACACAGTGGGGGATCAGTAAGGGGATGAAGCRAAGACTGAGCGGGGACAGAACGGGGACACCGCGGAGACACAGCAGGGATGGAGCGATGACACAGCGACGGAACAGCAGGGACGCTGTGGAGACMGTCTGGGGACACGAAAGGGACACAGMAGGGACRCWGCGGRGCCTAAGCGAGGACACARTGGCCGGGCAGGGCGACGGAGCGGGGACACAAAGGGGACAGAGCAGTAATAAAGCGCGGAAAGAGCGGGAACAGAGCGAGGACACGAAGTGGACACAGCTGCGACGGAGAGGGGATGGAGCAGGGAGACAGCCCGGGGACACGAAAGGGATGGAGCAGGGACACAGCCCGGGGACACGAAAGGGACGGAGCAGGGAGACAGCCCGGGGACACGAAAGGGACGGAGCAGGGACACAGCCCGGGGACACGAAGGGGACGGAGCAGGGACACGGCCCGGGGACACGAAAGGGACGGAGCAGGGACACAGCCCGGGGACACGAAGGGGATGGAGAAGGGACGGAGCAGGGACGCAGCCCGGGGACACGAAGGGGACGGAGCAGGGACACGGCCCGGGGACACGAAGGGGACGGAGCAGTGACACAGCCCGGGGACACGAAAGGGACGGAGAAGGGACGGAGCAGGGACACAGCCCGGGGACACGAAAGGGATGGAGCAGGGACACAGCCCGGGGACACGAAGGGGATGGAGCAGTGACACAGCCCGGGGACACGAAAGGGGTGGAGCAGTGACACAGCCCGGGGACACGAAGAGGACGGAGCAGTGACACAGCCCGGGGACACGAAAGGGACGGAGAAGGGACGGAGCAGGGACACAGCCCGGGGACACGAAAGGGATGGAGCAGTGACACGGCCCGGGGACACGAAGAGGACGGAGCAGGGAGACAGCCCGGCGACACGAAAGGGACGGAGAAGGGACGGAGCAGGGACACAGCCCGGGGACACGAAAGGGACGGAGCAGTGACACGGCCCGGGGACACGAAGAGGACGGAGCAGTGACACAGCCCGGGACACGAAGGGGACGGAACAGGGACACAGCCCGGGGACACGAAAGGGACGCAGCAGGGACAGCCCTCAGACACGGCGCGGCCCCGCAGCCATCGCCTCACGACAATCCCGCGCCCCGCCCCTCCCGTCACGTGACTCGGCAGCGCCAATGGCCGCGCGCTCCCGCCGCCCCGCGCGTTGCCGAGCAACGGCCGCGGGTTTGGCTGGGGGGGGGCGCCGTCCCCGCCATGCTGAGGGCGAAGGTGCTGCTGGTGGGGCCCCACGAGGTGAGTGACATCCTCAGGGACACCCCGACCGCCTTCCCCCCTTGTGGCGTGAGGGAGGGACGGAGGGGGGCCTGCACCCAGCGGGGCTGAGCGGGAGGGGCGGCGCGGGGGCCTTGGGTGAGCGCCGTCGTGGTGGCTTTGGCACGTTAAATTCCTGCGCGTGTCTTTCACCCCCGCGTTCTGGCAGTCTGGAAAGTCGGTGTTGGCAAACTTCGTGTCGGAGAGCACGGAAGGGATCGGCAGCTACAGCCCGACCCAGGGGGTGAGGTGAGCGAAACACCCGAGAGCCCCGGGCTGTGCGGTGCCACCGCKTGGGATCATGTCCCACTGTGTATCCATCGTTCCCGCAGGATTCTGGAGTATGAGAAGCCAAACCTCAATGGGAACAACAAGGGAGCTGGGTGTCGATTCGAGCTGTGGGATTGCAGTGGTGATCAAAAGTAAGCCAGCATTGTTACTGCCTCCGGATTGCTCAATTTATAGTATTTCTGTGTACACAAGATACTCATATTTACGGCCCAAACCAGTCATCTGTTTGACATGAAGAGTATTCCTGACTCTTACCCCGATATATTTCTATGATTTCTGCTGAAAAGCATCCAACACTAGTCACTCTCTTCCGTGATGACAGCTGAACTTTGTTTTGGATAAGGACTGACTAGAACAGGAATGTCCACAWCTCCTGGCATGAAGTTATGGATACCGAAGATATAGGCCCACTCCGTAATTGCCTTCATCTCCTTTAAATTATGGGAGTGGACTTCAAACAGTGTGCATATATGAATGAAACCGAAATTTCTGAAAGAAAATTGAGAACAGGAGAGATCCATTCTTAGCGAAATGTTTAAATAAGCATTTGACCAAATACTACATTGTCAGTGAATCATGGGACCAACTAATAAGTAACTTAAAATAGTTAACTTGTAATAAGTAACTTAAAATAGTTAGAATATGACAGAACCCTGGCAAAATTACTCATGTTACAATTTTTAAAAAAGTACATAATGTGTTCTTGAGGAAGTTTGAGTGCATGTTTCTGTTTTCCTGCTGTCAGTCTTGCCATTTTCTGTGTTTTTCAAGGTTTGAAACTTGCTGGCCAGCTCTGATGAAGGATTCTCATGGTGTAATAATAATCTTCAACCCTGAGCTGCCCAGTCACCTGAAAGAAATCGAAATGTGGTACTCGTGCTTTGTGCAGCAGCAGCCACTGCTTGATAGTCAGTGTCTCCTGGTGGCACATCACAAGCCAGGCAGTGCAGGGGACACAGAAAACCTGTCCTTAGGTAAGGAGATGGAGAATTCCATCTGTAGCTAAGAGCTTTTTCTGAATCTTTTTGTCTTTAAAATTGTTAATACCTTATGGCCTGCATTTTTCATTTGAATCTGCCGCTTAAAGAACACTAAAGTGCTTTGGAAAAACA
>NW_026623483.1:976049-994271 GCF_030028575.1 Malurus melanocephalus | reverse complement strand
AAAGGAAAGGAAAGGAAAGGAAAGGAAAGGAAAGGAAAGGAAAGGAAAGGAAAGGAAAGGAAAGGAAAGGAAAGGAAAGGAAAGGAAAGGAAAGGGAGAAAAGAAAGGAAAGTTTGAGTGTCTTCTTTAAGATCACACCTTAAAGAAGGTGTGAGTATGCAGTTGGAATTATAATTCCTGCCATATTTCCGCATCAGTAGTAGTTTCATTCTTACATTGGAYGTTTTTTTATAACTGATGTTTTTGAAGGCATTAAAGTCTGTGTTTTGTCTGTCAGAAGAACAGAAGCCCTTTGAAATAAAAGGCTAATGAGCTGCATCTTAAAATTACAAATAGGTACTGCAAAATTATTTGTGGCTGTTTATGGCTATGAAAATACACACTCCCRCTGGGCAACCTGTTTCAGTGTTCAAACAAGCACATGCTTGTTACAAGCATTAATATGTTAATATATATTTAATATAACAACATTGTTCCATAATTTTGAAGTAATCAAAGAGTATCATATCACWTAAATAGTAAAACATTGCAGTTCARTGCTCAATTTGTTTGATTCCATCTAACTGAACGTGAGACCAAAGCCAGACTTTAAGCTTTAATAATAATAAMCTTTGAAGGATTTAATCTGGCAATAGGCTGTATTTATGACAAGCTATGCTGCATTTCTTCTTCACATGCTTTGTGCTTTTTGGGGTGTCAAATATTAGGTACCACTGAATTCCAGATGACTTCAGCATAAACTGTCTCATGACCTTGATTTGGAATATTTCTTTTATGAAAAGAAAATACCTAATTTTTATTTTCTGTTAAAGCTTATCCACTGAACAAGCTAAAACTGATACATTCCAACTTGGAGGAAGATCCTGAAGATGTTCGGATGGAATTTATCAAGTACTTCAGAAGCATTATCACTATAATGAACGAAAGCAGAGAGAGGGAAGAAATGTCAATTATCTCACAATGTTAAAAAAATACTGAATCATGGAAAAAAGGTATACTTTTCTCTTTGTAAGCTATCCTAGCTTGTGAACAGACCTTTCCAAGGAGACTTTGCCAGCCTGTTAACACTTCAGCCTATAAAAAACTGCTGGCATCAGGTGAACTGTGGTACTGAGGAGATGGGTGCAMGTCCAGGAATTTGAGCAACTTTGTAGCTGCACTTTGGCATCAGAGGCACAGGAAGGTGGTGTTTTTTATATTAGTGTGGACCAAAATATAAAGATTGGGTCACGTCTTTAGAATTCCTTTGTGCAGGGGTGCTTGGAGAAGAGAGCCTGGCAGAACATAAGATTGTGGAGTTCTGCTGAACTGTGTGRGTAAAGTGTGCATGTTAGGTGGGTTCCTGGAGAAGTTTTGCCTTTGGGAGTCAGTACAAACTGATTGGAATAGAAATCTGAGAAGTAGTCATGGTGTGGGATCCACTATTTTATGTTCTAAGTTGCCCTTGTCTTTCTCTTGAAGAGAGCACATTGKGCAGCCATTGCCTTGGCAGGACTGAGCAGGTTGCAGTCTTTCTCAGGACTACGTTTTTCTCCTATTCCACCAAAATAAACATRTTGTGAGGACAGTGTTTAGGTCTCTCTGGGAGGAAGGAATTGAAATCTTTCTTTAGTGCAATATTTTGACTTATGTCAGGAGCTCCAATAAGTTCTGCATTCTTCAGAGAAGAAAAAGCTGTTTTGAAACTTTTAGTGTTCCCTGTTGCATTGAAATAAGTGGTTTCATAGATAATTTAGTTTCTGATTTGTTTGGTTTGCCCTCATACTTGTTCTTAGTGTGTTTTGCTGTGGAAGACATTTTTTTGTAACGTGCATTACTAAGGCAATAAAAACGTTTTAAAAATGCATCCTTTTTGTTCTCAAAGGGGCAGTTAATTATGGCTTTGCGGAATTCTTAGCTTAAATTTTCATGAAGAAAATAGTGATGAAGTTGTAGTGCATTTCAGCCTACAACAAAAGACATTTACTAAAACTTGGATCCAAATACCCAAAGAAATTACACCAACTTGACACTGTCTTTTGTAAACATCTTTTAGAGAAAGTATGTTATAAACCAGAAAGTCCTTAATGTATTTCAGTTCAAGACAACAGGAGTGAGAGATTCTTGGGTTTTTCAGTGATTTGGGTTAATTAATTTGCCCTTTTCCCTCTTTTCATAGTTCTTTTCTGAGTAGTGAATARCCTGTCCATGTGCAAATGGCATGGGAGGTCAAAGCTTAAAAGATGTTTGAACAGTTCCAGTTCCTGTTCTGTCATTAAAGCTAAAAGCTACCTTTGGTTCTGGGAGGCAAAGAGGGGGTGGTACTGAAGGAAAACAYCAGTGGGAGGAAGGATACCAGGAAACAAGTAAAATAAGCAGAAAAAGATGAAAAGAATAGGTTGGAGTTGAATAGTGGAAGGTTGGCATTTCAACATCTACATTTTATTTATATGACTTTTGAACAATCAGGCTTTCTGTGCTTGCAATCACKGTCATAGGGTGGTCTGTTGGAGGCAGTTATTGGAAAATCCACAGTCTAACTAGAGAACAGTTTTACACGCTRCCTTAGATTACTTTTTCCTTGTTGCCAGCTGTGTGGTACTGGAGCCAATTTTTAAAATATACTGCCTTAATAAATTCAGTTTTTCCCAACAGCAACATTGTGATATTTGCTATTAAAAGGCTGGTGTGAAACCTACCAAGTATTTTAYTTGGAATATAAAACAGTGTTTGGGTGATTCCAGGGTTGAAAAGTCAATGAACTCTCCTGCTCACCTTGCTTCATATAAAATGTTRATCCTGATCTTCTTTAAACTCATGAAAAGGTTGTAAATTAAAGATATCTATAGATTGCAACACACTGTTCAAAGAAGAAAARCAGTGTTAGAACCAAAGACAGATGCCTAAACTTGACTTTGTATCATCCAACAATGCCGTAATACACAATAAATATGGAACATCATTCATAAAATCTGGCCAAGAGATGAATTTTTGTCACTGCTGAAGAACAGTAAGGGCATAGACTCATGCAAAATTAATCCTTATCCTGGAGAAGGTAACAGAAAAGTATTTATTCATAAGTATCTTTTATTAATGATTTATGAAGGAGTCCATCAGAGACACCCAGTTAGGAGAGAGGTGTGAGAATGCCAAGGAACACATGCTGGGTCTCTGTCTCTGCCTTTTTGTGCTCTCACAGCCTGCAGAGCCCCAAGTGGTGCCATATCCAGGCGTTACTCAGGCTGTGCGTGTGCAGTTGTGTCCCTGTGCCTGAAGCCCGGTGGTTGGTCAGGGGCTGCTCTCTGCTCTGTCCATATTTCTGCTTGGGAGCCCAAAGAAGTGCCAGGCAAGTGTAAAGGAAACTGGRAGCATGTGGTAATCAGCCACCAGCCAGCTGCCAGGCTGTGGGTTTGACTAGGAGTAGGAACCATTTAGGAGCAGAAGAGAACAGCAGCTTTGCATCAAGAGCACTCTGATTTTATTCTTTCACGCTGGAGGACCTTACCACCATGGTGGGAAGTTTGTAAAGCCTTTTTGGAATGAYCTTTCCAAGAAGAGGAAGGCAGAGAACCAGTGAAGTCTGTCAGCTCCTCCAAAATGTAGCCTTCTCTAGCTGTCCTCAGTGTCTTAGAGTGAATAGGTCATGTCCCCTTCTCACCCTGTCAGCAGCCATAAACTCCAAAACGTGGCTTTGTATCAGCTCTGCACAAATTTGGAGTCTACAAGTTCCCTGTCCTTTTCTGTGGATCCCTGTCCATACTGSAATTCAGTGGTTATTTCTTCTAATGGTTTTTCTGTCATGGTTTGGGGAACTGAGGCTGGAAGCAGGAGCTTAGAACACTGTAAATATTTATGAGTCCAAATAAATTCAGCCTCCAGCATGCAGAGTTCAAAGTCTCCAGGATATGCCAACTGTGCAGTGAGAAAACAACCTGTCACTTCAACAGAAGTTATTCAGGTGCAACATTATTCTGTCACTTGGCACTGGCTAATGGTAATCCTGACATCTTACATAATTTTATTTATGATATACAAAAATTATTTTCAATGTTTTTTTACTGTACAGCTACAAAACCCTTTATAGCTGTACGTGAGCTCTGCTCAAGTTCACACTCACCTCCCTCCAATGAAAGCACTTGGTGCATCATTGCTTTGGATAATTGACCTGTCTGGACAAGGAGTCAGCATGAAAATTTTGTAGGGAGCAGAGTCCAAGGAACTCTGCAGGGCTAAAATGCAGAATTTCCAGACTTCAGGGTTATATCCGTAAAATTAAAGACTGTGGTTACTTTGCAGATGGGTCATTGAAGATATTTAAGCTCTTCAGTTATAAGAGTTTGCTCAGGTTACCCCTAACAAGCTGTTTTCAGCACACACAGAACATTGTGAAGYGAGTAACTTCTGGTGATGATGAAGACAGTTACAGGCAGTGAAACCCAGATGTGTGACTTGTTTACAACTGAACTTTGGGAGTAGCAGCAAAGYTGAATGAAATACATTTGGACCTTACAAAAAAAAATGCAGCTTTCTTTTCAAGTCATATATTTTGAAGGCCAGGCCTTTGGTGTCAATTRCTCTCAGCAGTATTGTTCTAATGGACACAATAGACATAAGAATTCCCACGTTCCTATTTTTATTATTGTGCTGCCAAGTGACTAACAGGAGTCACGTAGCCCCCACATTGAGGAGTGCCCATCCATGCTGGGGTTTTGCATGCACAGTTTAATATGTGCTGACCTGCAGATGCTTTAGGAAGCAGCTTACAGAAGGTATCCAGGACCTCTTAAATCASATTTTAAACAACTCAATTTTTCAACAGGAGTGCATTGCTCTAAAGGTCAATTGTGTTTCCTCTTACCACTTCTCCAGAATTCTTCACTGGTGGAATACTTGGTGCAGCAAAGAGCCTCCAAAGTACCAATTTACTTTGTTGAGAACTTGCCTWCCCCAAGATGCTAGAAATGCTGCAACAGTAATTCCCATAGTTTTAGTCAGTGCTTTTCATGCTCACACAGACATCCTGGCACTAGGAAGTACCAGACACCATGTACTGCTACTCTGAGCAGTTCAGGGGTTAATTCCTGTGCACAAAGCAAGCCCTTTGTCACTTCAGGGGTGCATTTTTGCATTGATCCGTACACATTATTCACTCAGGACAAGATTCCTTCCCCCTTGGGTGACTGAGCTTTGCAAAACTAGATACCTTGGAAAGACACCTGCTTGAAATTTGCTGAGAATTCACCCCATGAAAATCCGTTCATCACAAACCACAGTGGGAACCTCTCACCTCGTGCTGGGATCACCAGTGGGATGGAACTGAGTTTTGCAAGTCTTGCTCAAGTTTGGCCACCCATGCTCAGAAAGATACACTGAATCAGGAAAAGGACATTGAATGAGAGAAGAAAGAAACGATTACATAAGAAGTGTTGTTCTTTTCACTCTAGCAACACAKCAAGGGGATATGCTTGATATATGCAAATATATCACAAAGAAAGAAAATTGACTGCATTTACTTGGACATGAGGTAACAGGAGCAATCAGCAAAGCAGGGATGCTGTTGTTAAAGGGCTAGAYCATTCTAACTAAGGTACACAAACCTAAATATAAAAGACTCACTTACCATCTGCTGCTTTTGCTTATTACCCCCTGCCCTTGAATTGTATGCAGGAACAATTTGACTTTGAAGACAAAACGAGCTTGCATCTAAGCTTTTTTCTTTCTTGATGACACAAAAAGCAGAGGAAACCTAATACATTCTGTTTGTGTATAATAATCTAAACTAAAAGGCAGCTTTGGCACAATACTGTAYGTGAGAAAACTATTCAACCAATAACTCTAGTCTGGAAATTGAAGGAAGTTTCTAATAGAACAGGAGAAACCTGGTTGCAGAACAGTGTTTAAGTAGCAGTCTGTGATATATTGTCACTTTACATGATTCTTCTAGTCCATCTCTTATAAGGTATTTTTCTTCAGAGGTGACAGTGAACCAGAACACCAGTGCCAAGCTTCCTTGAACTTTGAGGAACTTGGATTCTGATTCATACTTCCCAGCTGGAGATCAGCTGAAGGTTGTATTTACACATATGCAGAAAAAATAAAGCAATTCTATCAACTTGTATGAGAAGAAAGGTAACAGATTTTCTCACGTGAGCCTCACTTTAGAGAAAACTGCCTGAAGATGGGCACTGGGTTTTGCTTGCATAACCGTCAGACAGAAACAAAAAAAAATACCACATATTTTACTGAGTTCTATTGTCTCTCCCTCCCTTGTAAGGAAATTAAAGCCTACTTCTCTCCTAGTTTCATGAAATCTATCTGAATCCTGGTAACATGTCTCTGAGAAATTGCACAGAGGGAATAACAGACAAGGGTACACCCTCCATTGCTATGTTACTGCTCCATGAGTTCCAGACAAAAGCATTTCTTGTGGTTTGGCAGCAAGCATCTACTCCTAAAACCCTGGGATTGCATTGTTCTTTACATGTCAAAAGTTGATTTAGTACCTACAGGCACAGATTGCAGAGTCCATGTTTTTAGGAGGGATCTTCAGGTTTTCTAGGCTGCTGGGGTCACCTCTCACAGCCAGTGACACCAGTTGGGGCAGTCACACCCAAGTGGACTCGAAAAACAGGCCCTCATGTCTGCCCTGCAATGAATATTCCAGGTTTTTTATCCTGACCTAGGTTAAATGGTAATACTCCAGAAACTGAGTAACTGACTGCCAGGCCCATAATAACAACCCTGAATCATTAAATAAAGATACATCTTCAGGATAGATTATCGTTAAGGCTCCAAAATAGTTCTGCTGTGCTTGGAATTCTAATAATGGTAGGCAAGCTTGACTGGAACCTCTAATGATACAAAGATTTTGCAGTCTTGCTTATCTGTAGCTAAGTTAATGAGCCTGGGACCCAAACACAGCTATTATGAGGCCCTTCWGCTCAGAATGGTGTATCTTTACTTTTAAAGCAGATCATTAAAAGTAGTATCTAATGAAAACTCCATCTGTTTTCCATTGAGCATACACTTGGCTTTTTTTCTTATTTTATTCTCTAAGGCTCCATGAAGCTTTGCAGCACACATGGCTGACACTGTCACAACCTAACAGGACAAGCCAGCCCTTGATGCAATTCCTTTGTCCAGGGAAGTTAAATATTGGGTATATCTGGATATATTAACATAAAGGTAACCTTTTAGACCTTTAATTTCTTTCATATCCAGGAACTGGAGAGAAATACACAAATATGAAGTGGTGTAATAAATCTTAAGTCACACAGACCTGCGCAGAACTGAATCTACAGACCATAAATGTTATTTTACAAAGCATTAGCAATAAAAGCTGAGACTTGCCGCTCTGTTCTCTCTCCTCTATTCAGCTAAATGGGAATTTCTGAGGCCTGTTAAGACAAGGGGTCCATGACACAAAGTTGGGCAGTTGTGATCCCTACAGACACTCTTACAGTTTTCTATCACATGAACCTACAGAAGCCAAACATGTGCACACGCAGTTTCCATTACTGAATAATTCATTTGCCAGTCCCTGGTAGTATTGCATACACAAACACTTTATCCTAATGCTGTTAAAGCCTAGGTTCCAACAGACTTGAATCTCAATGATATACCCAAGTGTAGATTTTCTGTCCTCTTATAAGGGTTTTCCTCCCTTGTTCCCAACACAGACATGGCTGCCTGCAGTAATGAGTTGTTTAGGCATTTCATAGAACAAGAAAAACATGCCTAAACTGACCATGGAAATTAAAAGGTTTTTCCCATGAAGAGAAGGAAATTCTGAAACAAACACCAAATAAAGTGGGAAACTGGGAGGACAGGAGAGACAACAAAGAAGAAAGAGCATATTTTTGAATAGCACAAGCTGTTTATGAAAAAGATTGGGAACTACAGAAGCAGAAGACAGGATTCAGCAAACTAAAAGATTTTTTTTAATTCTACATTTCCTTCACCAAAACTGGTGATGGCTAATTTTAAAGCAAAAATTATCTGTTCTTTCTCTGCACTTGCCTGTGCAAACATGTAAGTTRAAATGTATGTCACCTCTTTCCCACRCTCCAGCAAGGACRATAAAAAGAGAATGTGATCTCTTGTGTGGCCCACAACAAGTATAAATTAATGATGTCCTAATATGCATTCAATGTGGCAGAAAGCCCCACATTTCATGCAGCTTTATAAATAAGGCATTTCTTGTGTGATTGATCACAAATAAAGCAGAATAGAATCRAGCAGGTAATGTGGAAAGACAAAGTAATGAAGATTGACTCTTACCGTTTGCTTCTGTAAGAAAATGAGACTYATGTTTACATTTGTTTATATGAGTTGGCCCCAAATAACATTGGAACTAGCTCATAATTCCCACTCAGTTTTAAAAAACTTGTGGTATTTAATTCCTGCAAGTTTTGTGAAAGTAGACAGCCAAGTAAAGACAGATTATTCATTTCTCATTGAAGAAACAGGCTAAAATGAAATCAATYCCCATTAAACATCAGAGAATCCATGCCTAAACACAATCCAAGATATAAATCCATARGAAAAAAAATATTTCACTGTTTGCAGAACTACTTGTATTGAATGAGATCACAGAGATATAACATCAATATAACAGAATCTAATCACCACYCAACAAACATTTTGGAAACAAGTCAGCAACCGCATCTGCTCCACCAGAACAAGAGCCTCATGTGACAGGAAGCTTRTTAGAGACCCTGTCTCTCATTATTTTGGTTTTGCTTATAACTTCTCAGCATGAATATTCAATATTGCAAAATCAAGCAGCTTCCTTTACAGACAATCCAGAAAGGAGAAAGAAATTGTGTCAGACATTCCAGATCCTGAAGAAATTGGTGCCTGTGGAGCTATGGATTTCTACCAGTAAAACATCTGGCACAAAACAACACTAAACATGAATAACTTGCTCCTCTTTCCCCTTACCATTGGTTTGAGGCAATAATAACTCTTCTGAAGTTTTCTTGATGTATCAAGCCTAAAACAAAGCAAAAGAGAAGAAAATCAGCCCTTTAAATGTAGCAAGACATTTTAAAGGAATAGTGCTCAAAATACCTTATTCTCTCTATAGCATTAACTGTTACATTGTGAGACATTTTCCTTGGTTACTACACGTGAAACAGTTGCTTCACTGAGTGCAGTTTTGGGATTTCCATTTGGTGCACTTTCATGGCTTTGGTCATAGCTGCAGGAGYCAGAGCCTCTGAGCAGGTAAATCTGGTAAAATTTACTGGTAAAAGCACCACTCACAAGAAAACCTACCCAAGAATGAAGCCAAATTCCCAAAATCTCAGCCAGAGTAACAGGAACCCTGTGTACCCATCCTTCCTTACCTGAAACACTTCCTAAACTGAAGGGATTCATCTCTAACGCTTCTAAACTGGGTGGTCCATGCATCAGCCCCGGGTTCACCCCTGCAGTCACAGCTGGAGATGTGAGGTCCTGCCCTTCCTCACTGTGCCCAGCAGTGGGATGAGCTTGGGAAGAGTGGGGCTGCAGAGTGTTGTGTGAGTAAAACATGGGCACCTCCGTCTGTGGAGTGCCATCAGTCCCATGGCACACCAAACAGCTCCCATTTCCCCTTCTCCTCAGCTTTGCCAGAGTTTTTCTTGCACATGAGGCAGGAGTGGCAGTGGGTTTGGGGAGTGCTGAGCAGTGGGATAGTACCCACTTTCCCTGGCAGGGAGGTGTTGCATGGATATATCCCCACCAGGGCCTTGTGGAGGGCAGACACATTTTACACAGACAAAAGCTCTCAAACAGGGTCCCACTCTGCAGACACATCAGACAATGTCTTCCCAAAGCCTCTGGATAACCTTTCTTTCTTCTTTCTCCATCACCTTGAGGACAGATAAAAAGCCTTTCAGGGAGATCCTAAGTCGGTGTTGCTGTTTCTACTCCACAGATGTCAAAGTGATTTTTACACTCTTTCTGCTCAACTAATTGCCAAGCCCCAACAAAGGGACTTTAATGGGTTGCACCAGGCCATAAACCATCATCTATTGGCTCTAGCAACAAGGAAGGAAGAGAGGGAATGTAAAGTTGGAACAAAGCACAGACCCAGAGCAGGTCCAAATACTTGCAGAGACTGATTTATCCAAAGATTTGATACCAGATGTTCTATTCAGACTACTTTAACAGAGCTCCACAGAACATTAAATGCTTCTTGTGTTTTTGGTATTCAACCCACTCCATCTGGGCATTTCTCCCACAGGGCACAAATGAAACATTGCTTAATAKTACCCAAAGAAGTGAGTTTTGCCCTGCAAGTTCAATATAAAAAGAGTAAGAGCAAACACATGCCAAACTGTTCCTGGGAACATTGAACACCACAGAGGAGCTGTCTTGGATTACAATATTTCTGAATTATGCCCAAAGTCCTGGTTTAGGGAGAATATATTAGTGATATGTTACTACAAATRTTGTGCTAAACTGGAGCACTCTGCATCTCTGATTAATATTCAGTTTATAATATACCAAACTCATATTGTCTTGCTTTACCTAGAGTTTCCACAGATTATTGCACAGCTACTAGTCCATGGAAAAGTTGCATGCCTTTTCTTGGACATCTATTTGGGTACCATTTCTTTACAGATAATATTAATTTTTGCCTGAGCCCACTTTTAGCCTCATGGACTCCTTTATCTCCTATTAGTTCCTTCTCTCTAGCCCATTAACAGCATGTAGCCAGATGTAGYAACAACTACTTCTTGTGGCACACATCTGGGCAAAACCTTTTTCCAAAGAATTTAATTCTTGAAAACCAGGACTACCTCTCTTTGTCAAACAATACCAGGCTATCGAGACTGTGCAGTGGCAGCTGAGGTCACTTCTCCCTTATTTTCTCAGCTGCCAGTGCACCCTCCTAGTCCTTTTTTGCTGATTCAGCTCTACAAAGGGGGAGGATTACAGCATAACTGGTTCAGTTTTCTCTTTCTCCAGTAGCAGAGAGAGAAAATCCTTTCCATCATGGATTTAATTCCTCCACTTTTCTTAAACCACACCCATCTATTGCTACCTCATGTTGTCCTTCCCTGTGTGTTTTGCTCCCTCAGTCAGTAACTCCAACWCGGAATACAGCTCTTCTTTAAAAGATGTGACCCTCTAGGTTGTCTCCTGTCCTGAAAGACTGACAACTCTGCCTTGGACGTTCCTTCTATAACTGACTGTAGCCTCTTTCTGTGAACTSGTGCCCCCCATCAGATGCAGCTGGACCATGGGATGTGAAGAGTCACCTCTGTCCCAGCGCCACCGAGTGCTTGAGTGTTTGCTCAGCTCAGGCACTGGATGGTGCTCTTGGCACTTTGATGCTGCAAAAGCGCTTTCCAAAGCAATCCCACTTCTGAGAGCTGTAAAAATTCCCCGGGGTCAGATACAGTTGCACTTCTGGGCCCCTAAATCCCAAGAAGAGCATGTTTTGACTACACAGAATGTAGTTGAGGCTGCAGAGGAAGAAGTTCAGCTAGGTAAGGACAAATGCCAAAYGAAATGTCACTGCCTATGACATACAAATCCACTGAGCAGTGGCTTTCATGTTCAGCTTCAAATATTTTATTTGCTAATTGGTTCCTTATCAATGTTCCCCATGGCAACAAGGGAGATGTAAGTGGCATAAAGTGGGCTGAGTGACATTATGTCTGCACGTAAATGTGACTGGGATTGTGCACGGAGGGGATGATCTGAGGGARGTTAACAACATAATGTGAAACCTCCTGTGGTCTCAGAGGAGAAAGGAGCTTCTTAATGCTGCCTGAGAGAGGCAGGGAAGCTATCTCAGTAGCCAACCTTTTTGAGACAATCAGACTGAGGTTTTAGAGAAAAGGAGTTTGATATTTTTGCCTCCTAAGAAACATTAATCTTACACCAGATGTTTGCCTTCAGTTATTTTTAATAAAAGGTCAGAAGATTTTTGGTATTTTTAAAGGGTGTGATGAATAAGCAAAGGAAATATACTTTATGGTACAGAAAGCTATAGGGAGAAAGGAGATAAATGTTCATTTTTTTCCTTTCTTTTGTTGACTTTTGTGAATCCCCAGGCAAATTGGGCTGTCTCTCTGCATTTGCTCAGCCTTGTAAATTGGAGATAATTCCTTCTGTTCCAGCTCTACTAAAAGTCTCTTTCTTCAATGAAAGGTACCATAGAAATACAGAATACTTTATGTGTCTGCATCTAAGGGACACAGGTCAGAAAAAGGCACTCTAGCAAAATAAAGAAGCAAATATGGAGACCACTGTAGCACTTAAGAGAAATCAGGGAAAACAGGGAATAAAAGGATTCAAAAGGATGGGGTGGCATTGATGAGAAACATCTGGACTAGCTGGTTGTACCCACTGACCTAAGATGTGGGATTTAAACTTGCATTGGTAAGTATTTGGGTTGGACCCCCTCTGGCTGTACAAGCATCAGCAGAGCCCCAGAAAGGCTCAGGAATCATTGAAGAGTCCTAACTGGGGGAGGGCCTCGAGTCACACTTTGGGAGCTTCCCACAATCGTACCTGGACTAAAGAGTTCAGAAGGTGGGCTTGTTCARCTAAAGGATTTGCACAGATTTGGTGAGCCCCTGAAATCCTGTGGCATCTCTTCAGCTGCCTGGTCCACTGTTTACACAAARACTGCTCCAAAGACAGTTCTGAAAGGGACAAACTGAGGGTTAACAGTGCTTGGATGAATAAAACACTCCAAAATAAGTACTGCTGCTGAAGCCTTAACGTGGAAATCTTTTGGCTCCACCATTTAATACGACACACATGGGACAATGAATTTTACGGTACTTGCAACACTCCCTCCTTCTCTTGGCAAGTGGGCATTGCAAACCATTAGAATTTATGGGATAACTGAGCTGTTTGTGCCTCAGAGGAAGAGAATGGGATAAATGGCCCAGTCCYRCAGATCTGACACGACTCAACTCATYGAGGTTAACGAACCGACCGTCTCAAGATTAGGGAGCTGAGTGCAAGAGATGCTACTGCTCACACGGGCTGGTGCTTAGAGAAACACTACTGCATGCAATACTTACATGCAAAACAGCCCCAAGAAGCTGAACCCCTGCTKTTATTTTAGGTTTTTTAAAGAAAAGTATAATCTCACTAACTAAGTGGAAAACAAGAGAGCTCTGTCTGGGATCCCACTGCCCTTGTCATCCCCTCAGCAGACAATGTTGGGTTTGCAGGGTGAGGTCTGATAAATGTGTGGTGACTGACACGGGCCTTGCTGGTGCCTCTCTCTTCTGTTGTGACATCCTGCTGCAATAACAGAGCTGGCAGGAGGGAGCCTTCGTACAAATCTGCCTCCAGCAGTGATTCAAGCAGAGATGCCAGACTTGGTATTGCAGCAGCTGCAGTGTGTGCAGATAACTTTGTTAATGCARGTATAGTGAGCCTGAATGGGGCACRGCGTATTTTTAGATTTTCCCAGGAAGGAGTGTGTAAGCACAAAGCAGACTTGTGCCTCCCTGCAATGGCAATTCTGATGCACTGCTGAGTAAGGTTGCCCAAAAGACTGTGCTCTAAATGTGCCCTTTGTTACTCACATAGACAGAATTTCTGATTTCTTGGTTATTCTGCAGTAAGAAAAATTGTTTAGTTTTATGGTATATCACAACATTCAGTGAGCTTGTCCCTTGGGAACACAGAGAGCTTTCAGATCTTAATATAGACATCTTTCAAATGAGATCATTAATGTGTATATATCTGGATTTAGGGCCAATGCAAGCACTTCGATTTTTTGCCTGCCAAATTTTCATTTTTGGCTCCATTTTCTTCCCATATATTCAACGAACTGCACCACATGGAATCCTTTAAACAATAGATGAGATAACATAATTTTTCAATTGCTCTTGAAAAGGTTTTTAACCACATAAACTATTCCAGGGTTCGCTAAGAAGTTACCATTGCAAATAATGTAATTGTTCCAGACTGAATTCCTTTCATTCCAGAACAACTTTTGAAGCAAAGAGCATGACTGATTTGGGATTTTTAACCAGCCTCTTTATGGTAATACTTAGATGAATGTAAATTTTCTCCAAAAGCTTTCCATTAAAAAGAAAGGACCAAAATCTACAAACCCTCATAGCTGCAGAACCAATACTTAATGCTAATGACCCATCAATCTCAACAGAAGGAAAATAAACATTTAAAATTTAGGAAACTGAACACTTTATTTTAAACAATGAAAAGAAGTGAGATAAACAGTAGACAAAATCTGGAAAACATAGAAATGTATAAAGTGCAAGCAGTAAGTTCTGGTTTTCCTYTTCTCTTGCAAGCAGGACAAGGCTGTTGCTTGGCTTCAGAATGAAGCCAAGGCTCASTGTCCTGCACCACCAACTCCCTCCTCAAAGATGTGTGTGACCTCTGCATCCCTGGGCTTCACCTGGAGTTAAGAACACACTTTTTTTTTCTGGTCACATTTACTTTTCACATGTGAAAATTCTTGCTGCATTCCTGTAAATATGATGTCATTTCATGGCTTGGCCAATGGTGACTGTTACCCAACTTTCTGCTGTGTAACAGCTCCAGGTAGCGTAGGTGGGGAGAGATGAAATCTCCTCCTTGGTGAGGCAGAGGGCCCCCAGTTCTGCAATTCTCTTCCCCTAGGGGTGCAGTGGAGTTCAGCCTTAGCAACACACAAAGCTGCTTCCCAAATCCACCTYGTTACTGAGCTTTCTTGGATTAATTGAATTAAGCAGTGTGTGGTTTAGTAGATGAACCACACTGGCAGCAGGGCCTGTAAYTCACTGCAAACTCCCACCATTCAGGACACAACAGAATCAAACTTCTTCAGGGCCAGTAAGGCAGAAGACATGGGGAACAGCACTTCAGAGGGTCTTTTTGATCTCCATTTGAATTCCGTGCTACAGGCCAGCTTCTCATTTCCCACACTTTAGCCTGTTTCCACTGGATTCACACCAGATGCAGACTTGGCCTTACAAATCCAGAAATACAGTTTATCTTTTTAAAGACCCTGGTTTTTGTAGAATTGGCTTAGCTGTCGTATAAAACAACAGTATCTAGTACCATTCAAAATAAAAGGAATTACCTCTATATTTTATTAGCCAAGCTTCCCGTGAATATAAAGCTTTTGGGCTCATACTCTTCCTCAGTCTGATCACAGCTCTGCCCCTGTAATGACCCACACCAAGGGACTTGCTGGAGTGTGCAGGGACTTCCCCCAGTGCTGTGCACTTTGTGACAAGTACAATRTATGTAACTGGGTCTTGTCCTGACATGGAGTTGGGACATAGCCAGGGTAACTCAACCAGCCCCAGGATCTGGGACTAGTTTCACAGATAAGGACAGTGATCATTACGTTCTTCAAAGGCTCGTGAAAATAGATGTCTCAGTTGAGGTTAAAGTGCCCCAAGTAAAGTAAAAAAAAAAAAAAAAAAAAAAAAAAAAAAAAAAAAAAAAAAAAAAAAAAAAAAGCAAAAGCAAACACACAGAAAGAGAAAAATCTTTTGACATGAGCAAAAAAATAAGCAGGAAAAGTTTCATTTGGAACATGAGCACTCATATGCACAGAAGTCAATCAACCATAAGACAGATATATTAATCAAACATATTTAATAAGCTCTGTCTCCACTTATTTATTTTCCTCAAGTAAAATGAAAATACCTCTTCTCTCCTACATATGTGAATTATTTCACTATGCTCTTTGCAACCAAACACCCCCAATTCCCCTCAGTTTCCTCCTGGTCTCCAGCAACCCCTCTATGTTCACACTCACTGCTTGTCCCTGGATGTTACTGTTCAAACAAAACCTGCAAACTTCTCTTTTTCAGTGAGCCTGCAGGATTAAATTTCAGGCAGAGTGCAAGGTGACAGCTACTCCACCTGTACTGACACAGCACACGCTCTCCGGGAAGATGCACCTCCCATTCACTCGTGCCTGCTGCTTGTGGTGCTGATGCTGAAAAAGCTCCTGTTAGGCTTTCACGCCAAGTAAATTTGATAAAAATTCATGGGATTTTAGAACATTATTTCTGGAGAAGCTTATTCCAGAAATAGTCTGTGCTCACCTGCGTCACCAATTCCTTAATACTGCACTTGTCTAACATTTGCACCACAGGAACTGGAATTCAGGACTTCTCATCTCTGCTGGTTCTGTGCTGCAAGACCTGCTTCTCTAGCTGAAAACTGCTGCTAAACCTTCTCTACCTCTTTTAAGATTAAGCTGAGTCATGTTGGGAAATCCTTTGAGATCAAGGCTCTAGGAACTACAAGTGAGTAGAATTAAATGGGACATTTTGGGCAGCACAGAGGAAGTTACTCAATTGTTCCAGGTTAGAAGACATTCTGTTAGATACTACATAAATCTTCACCTCTGTCAAGTCCAATTACTGTCCAAAAAACAAAGATTAAGTAAGAACCACACCTATAAAGCTAGTACAGCTCTAAATTGAAAGAACAAGAAGGGAAAATAAAAGTACAAGCCCCTTGAGAGTTTTTGTGTTCTTCAAACTACATAGAAAACCCACTTAGAATGTAACTTCAGAGTGCTGGTAGAGACTTGGAAATGTTGCAATTCCAGTAGTCAGTATTCTGTCTATGGAAGTGATGAAAGTGAAATTATATTCATCCCTTAATAAGCACTTGTAGGTACAACAGATATCAAGCTTGATATTCTTTTACTTTCTTTTTGCAGCAGGAGTGATGCTGCACTGAGTTTGATCCTGGACCCACCAAAATATGTCAGTTTTGTCTCAAAATGAACAAGATGAAATTAGCAGTGATATGGATGCTCTGGGGTACCCATATGAACACACACCAGGGTGGAGTTTCAAGAGCTCAGATCCTACAGTCAAGACTAGATTTTGAGGGAGATTTATGGACTGAATGMTTGTAACATCCAGCTACTTATAAAAAAAAAGCCTAAGCAGGAGCTAAAAAATTTGTAAATGTACCTCAAGTGGTAGATACTTCATCCTTTGATCACCTGCCACTAAGTCAGCAATTCCATGAGCAGCTGGCACTTCTAGGTTCTCAAAACATCCAAGAAAGAAAGCCCTACATGTCTCAGTTTGGGAACACTGAAAAGTTGTCTTTAGTTTAAGCCTGCTTTATACAACGGCAAAGACTGAGAGGAATTGCCTCAACTGATCAAAAAGGGCAAAATGGAATAATTTTCAGTCTCCCTGTTTCAGGTTTGCATTTGGTTTAACTCAGCAAAAATTTAATAGGAAATGCAGAATCCCACRCCCTGCCATACCATGTATTTTGGCAGCAAGGCTTGAAAGACTGTGGCAACAAGTGAGATYCAGTTTAAAAGTGACAGATTTTAGAATATGCAAGCCATAAGAAAAGACAGTTGTAACAGATCCTGCCCTTGAAAGGACTTGGTGTTGTAATTTCCACTCCAATTCTGCCTTTTGTGATTTTACATGTGCTCAAATGATGTAGGTCTACTATTTTACGGTAAAAACTGGAGTTCAGACGTGTCCTCCCAGTTAGGTGGAAGGACTAAAATCCTCCTCCATCAACACAGTCCAGCCATGGGTGGTGGGGAAGGGACCCATTAACAGCAAAGGCTCCTTCCACTGTCCCCCCGGGTCACAGCTGCATTATCAGTGTGACAAGTGTGACAATTAAAAGTAGGCCAGGGACTAATATACCAATTTCCATGACAAGTGTCTAAGTTACTAATAAAACTTTCAGATTGAGGTTTCTTTTGCCAGTGAGGATTTCTGAATCTTGGATGCTTCCATTCCTCTCAGGGTGGATGATCACATCAGGGAACCACTCGATGTGGCACTCAGCATCACGGCTGGGGTGACAAAGTGGGGATCAGTCTCAGGCTGGAYTCGATGACCTCRGAGGTCCTTTCCAACTTCAGTGATTCTGTGATTATAGGGCAGAATTTGTTGGTCTTGCTCAAAGCAATTCCTGAATAACAAACCTTAATTGTGCCTTCAGGCTGTAGGACCGGGGATTACTCCCTTGCCCGGGGCTGAGGGCCAGCTCTGGCAGGGACCCGGGAGATGCCACTGCCACYCTCACCCTGTCCCCAGTCCCTGCTCCCAGTCCCTSTCCCTGTTCCCAGTACTTGGTCCCCGTTCCTAGTCCCCATCCCCGATTCCAGTCCCTGTTCCTTGTCTCCTGTCTCTGCTCCCCGGTCTTTGTCCCTGTTCCCAGTCCCTGTCCCATATCCTTGTTCCCAGTCCCTGGTTAGGGCTCCCGTTCCCTATCTCTACCCCCAGCCCCAGTCCCCGTTCCCAGTCCCTGTGCCCG